>NC_089744.1:8337500-8602500 GCF_040412425.1 Macrobrachium rosenbergii
AGATGTCTCCAGGTAGGCCGATAAAAGTGGAAAAGATTTGACTAAAAAGGACCATAACACCCAACGCTCGGCTCGAGACTAATTGGGAGAATAAAGACTCCGCTCAAAGAGCTCGTCTTTAGATTCCTTGGGAAAATCTATTTAATTTCCAGCTGTAAAACATCATTATTATTACCACGAGCTCAGGAGGTGTAGGAGATCAAAGAACACCAAACGCTATTCATTGAGACCGCATCAGCTCACTGGGAGAGAGAGAGAGAGAGAGAGAAAGACTTTATGAATTACTGGGGAAAATATCTGAGGAGACTAAAACTAAATGGACGAACGGCAAAGAATCGTGTGAATCAAAGGGCCCAAGACTACAGGAAATATTCCATCCAAAGAATGAACACGTCGTCCGTACAGCTTCTAAAAGAATGACGCGCAGTCATTCAAAAAAGGGTGTCATAAATAAATAAACCAGTACCTTTAGGACCACGCTTGACTGATAGAAATAAGATCAAAACGGGAGAAAAATCCTCACTTGCGCGAGCAAAGGCCGGAAGATAAAAAGACTGACTGACCCTTTCCAACAAAAGAATAACGAGGAAAGCCGATGAACGCCGAGACAATGGAAAGAGTAATGAAGCTCAAGATAAAACGATACAGAGATAGCCCCGCATGAATGGAAAGTTGGAACTTTATTGTTCTGTTTTGTCAGCAAATGAGAGAGAGAGAGAAAGAGAGGGAGAAAGAGCGTTTGGGAATAGACGTAGTGGTGCCCTACTTTAGTAGCTCGTGGCACTAATTTCGGTGACCTACATTCTGCACGCATCTCTCTCTCTCTCTCTCTCTCTCTCTCTCTCTCTCTCTCTCTCTCTCTCTCTCTCTCTCTACCTCCAAGACGCTTTTATGATGCTAATCATTCTTTGACCGTCCTTTTCTTTGTCCATCATCTATTTACCTCACGAAATCCCTTCACGCTATGTGGCTTCGTGCCTACTGATTTCTAGTGATTTAGATGTTCATTCTCAGCATCAGCAGTAAGGAAATGACTTTCCTAGCCTTCAAAATGGACGTAGTGCAGAATTTGAACAGATTTTTAAAAATAAATCGTTATACAGTAAACTGAATCTCTTACTTCTAGGTTAAATACTATTGTGTTTGGCCTTGTAGCTATTTTAGCCAATTCTGATAGTATATGAATGTTTTTTCTTCTAGTCTATCTAAATCAGTATAAATGGCAGATCTTTATATATATCTATCTGTGTATACTATATATATATATATATATATATATATATATATATATATATATATATATATATATATACATATATATATATATATATATATATATATATATATATACACATATTTATATATATATATATATATATATTTATATATATATATATATATATATATATGTGTGTGTGATTATATATGTCAATGTATGCCATAAACTTTTCCCTCTTAAAGGGGCTGTAAATTCCAACCCCATTTCCACCATAGTTGCAACACGACAATCGACAAACCACCAGATACATAATTCACTAGTGAGATCAACAAAGCCCCATTGGGATTTAATGAACGTACCGTAAACGTTTCAGGTGGACTGGAGATCGAACATGGGTCCCTTCGCTGGAGAGACAAACGTTTTAACCAGTGCACCTCAAGTACCAAATTATACATCGGTTTGCCGTTGCCCTAGGGAGATGTGTCCATTGCATTCGCTGTCGTGGCTTTAAATTTCAGATCAGGGAATTAATCTTCTTTTCTATTTTCTATCTAAATATAGACCCATATCCTTCCTTATCTCTGTTAATACGGTTTTCGCAAAGGAAACGTTCGATGAATGTGTGCAGAGTTTAGACCCATACTAGAGGCCCTCGGGGCCCGGAGCTTGGGCAAACCTCAGAGCTGACGTTGGAATTCATTTATCCTTTGCTGCGAAAGAATGCAGCTTTTACCAGAAGGGCTCCAAACAACGCATTCGACTAGTTCCAACCTCTCCTGTCGGACTCTTGTCCTGTAATGGACAGTCATAAAGCGCGCGTGGAGAATGGCTTCCTCCACTGGCTTCTCTCCGGAATTTGGGGTTAGATTTGATTATCAGGATTGAAAAGAAAAATATATCAGCTGTCTAACAAGAGGGTTTTTGAAATGACATTAAACCAATGATATCGATCAGAAAAAACAAAGCAAAATTAATTCAGTTGGGTCTTTACGTAAGTTATGTATTGGGGCCCATAAGGAATTAAATAAGGACAACATGCAGTCCTTCCAGTGAACATACTAAATTGAACTAAACTCCTTACTCCTCTCATAAGTAAGTGTTTTAAAGTATATTATTGAAGAAGCATTCTGTATTTTGCTTCTTTTTGAATCCCCTTTTTCGTTCTCGAGTTTTGAGATATTAGTACGCGAGTGTGCTTGCACCGACCCCTGTAAAGAAATCATACAAAAAGAAATCATCAAGCAGGTTAATGCTGATCAGTTCTCTGTTTAACTAACCCCTCCTTCTGTTTCCTCTTTCCCTCTTCTCTTCTTTCTCCCTCCTGTCGTGTTGATGCGATACCGTCAACGCCACTTTTCTTT
This sequence comes from Macrobrachium rosenbergii, assembly GCF_040412425.1. Taxonomy (NCBI): domain Eukaryota; kingdom Metazoa; phylum Arthropoda; class Malacostraca; order Decapoda; family Palaemonidae; genus Macrobrachium; species Macrobrachium rosenbergii. The sequence goes on from NC_089744.1 coordinate 8,340,081, forward strand.
CTCTTCTAGATCCTTCCATCCTCGACCATCCATCCTTTCAACCGAACCTCCTCCACAGCAACCCAATCCGCTTTATGAATCGCATGTAGATAATTCCAGCCAGTGCCATATGGCACGCAATGTAGCATGACCCTAGGCTACCAACCTTTGTTTAAAGAGTTGACTCGCCTTCCCCATATTCTCATTTACCTAAGCTGGTCGCTGGAATGTATGACCGGCCGTCCACTCACGCGCTTACTTCATGCCCAAAAGGATCATTGCCTGACTGTGCCAGCCATTTGGACTCCCGAATACCTCACGTCTGAAGTTGGGGGCTATTTGGTTTAGCAGTCCGTCATCATACGCGTGAACCGGTTAAAATGTAATCATGAAGAGGGGAAGAAATTACAGACGGAGGAGCAGACAAGGAAATGGGTGAAAACCGTGGACTGCTTGGGCTTTAAGAAACACTCTGAGAGCATTTCAAATCCAGGCTCTGTTGACACGCCTGCACAGATAACGACCATATTTCGCGACAAGATTTTTAAAATAAGCCACCAATACTGCCATGATATCAAGTTCTTTGGCTGATATGTTTAGCCTACTTGGAAAAGGTATTTGATAACAGATATATTTTATGTTAAAAGCCTTAACTCAAAGGCCGGGATCATCTCACTGGATAGATAAGCTACGGTATATTGATTTTAAGGTCCCTGAACTCGGGTGATCTTCGTTGTCAACAAAGGAAAACTAATTATTTTCCATTCAAGTATTTGCTTGTACTTATATTACCAGTGCCAGGAAAACTCAGAAAACATTTCAGTTTTATTATCAGGGAAGAGCTTAGCCCAAGGCAATGACTTGTCATTGTGCGACACTGTCGCTGAATCGAGATTTTAATTCCTTTCGAATTTGCATTCTCATTTTTCCCTCTTTCCTTCGGTAAATCTTTTTCCCTCCATTTCGTGTTGGAGACTCGGTATCACGCCTAATGCCATTGCTGATTAGTGTAATGGTCGCATTTTAGTTTCATTCCCCTGTCATTGTACGACGAAAGCTCTCGCTGTTGGAAATTAACGCGCACAATGCTCGTGTAAACAATAAGTGTGAAAATAAAATGTCGACAGTAAGTACAGCATTCGTTGGCAACCTGCTCGCCCGCCCCCCCACCCACCCAAACCCCCAAACACATTATCCCTCGTCCATCTAGCAAACCAAGGACCCCTCCCCCTTCCCCTCGCCTCCCCACCCCCTCCCATTAACCAGTCCCGATCCACGTTCTGACTCATTTACATCATCGAAATAATATCCCTTTTTTTCGCCAAGTCTAACAAAAAGTTTGCATTTTCCTCTTACTGCCTTTTTTTTTTTTTTTTATACTTGCTCAATCCTTCCATGAATTACGTTTACATTAAGTTCCTCGTTGAGCGACTGGGTTCCGTTCTCAGCTAGCACTCTGCTGGCCGCGAGTTCGAATCTCCGACCGGCCAGTGAAGAATAAGAGGAATTTATTTCTGGTGATAGAAATTCATTTCTCGTTATAAAGTTATTCGGATTCCACAATAAGCTGTAGGTCCCGTTGCTAGGTAACCAATTGGTTCTTAGCCACGTAAAATAAATCTAATCCTTCGGGCCAGCCCTAGGAGAGCTGTTAATCAGCTCAGTGGTCTGGTTAAACTAAGGTATACTTAACTCTCTCTCTCTCTCTCTCTCTCTCTCTCTCTCTCTCTCTCTCTCTCTCTCTCTCTCTCCTTAGTTATTGTGAAGGCAGGTTATGATTTAAAATCATTATTTCCGCATCTCTGAGACATACAGTACGTATTATTGCATGCATTAGGCTTTGCGAACATCATTGTATACTGTACAGACCACCGTCAGGATGACACATTGGCACGGGTTGTATTGTAACCATAGTCGTACGCTTCTCTTTCCACGTGAACACTCGCGAAAGGTGGAACATGGGGGCTACATATCGATTGCATATATTTATTTTCTAAATGGAGCTCAAGCTTAAGCTTAGTGCTATATCTTAACGGAAGTGATGTAAAAAGTTTTAAATATACCTTAGTTTAACCAGACCACTGAGCTGATTAACAGCTCTCCTAGGGATGGCCTGAAGGATTAGACTTATTTTACGTGGCTAAGAACCAATTGGCTACCTAACAACGGGACCTACAGCTTATTGTGGAATCCGAACCACATTATACCGAGAAATGAATTTCTATCACCAGAAATAAATTCCTCTAATTCTTTATTGGCCGGTCGGAGACTCGAACTCGGGCCTAGCAGAGTGCTAGTCGAGAACTCTACCGACTCGTCCAACGAGGAACTCGGAAGTGATGCAAGTGATATAAATGTAAATAATCACACGTAAGAGAAGAAAATAGCTTAGGACCAACATACATTGAGATCAAGAATGAAGAGAGAGAGAGAGAAAATGGCGTCTGTTTATCGTTAAACCGTAAGGAGAGTTTGCCGGAAGCATAACCGGTCTTCTATAGACCGGCGGAAGGTATTAGCAAACTTCTACATCATGAATTTTATACGCATGTATATCCATAACTACTAATAGTTATACTAGTACTTTTCTTCTTTCATTGAAAGCCAGTTGTGATTACGAATAACGTCAGTACTACTACTTCTCCTACTACTACTACTACTACTACTACTACCACCACTAATACTAGCACTACTACTATTTTTTATCAGCAGTAGCGGCTGCTTTCCTGTTGCTTCTACTGTAGAAAGAAAATAATTGAATCATCCACAACTTATCATTAGCTTCGTTTCTTTTTTTCCCTTTTGCTGTAGGCATGATAAATATTGAGAAGTGCAAAGTTAAAAGAGAATAAGGAAGGAAATATATTGTTTCATAATTTTCAAGGGATTAAACCTGCTGAACGGTGATTTATTGCCCAGTCTTCACGCATTTGATGAAAATCTTAAATATTATTATTATCATTATTATTATTATTATTATTATTATTATTATGTTGTTGACGTATTTATGATATCTCAGGAAGGTTCACGGTATGTAACAAAGAAAATGATGTTCCAGTTACCCTCGGGTTAGTAAATTCCTACAGCAACCAGTAATATCGTAAAAAAATGGATTCCAATCGATATAGGATTATTAAACCATTTTTCCGCAACATATATGTAATCATGGCAGTGATATATTGCAAGGTTGGCCTTTCAGTTTTGATGAGTACGGAGAGCCACTAATGTAACTAAATTTTTGGCTTTTGTTCTCTTTTGATTATGTTTGCCTCTCTCTTCTCCGTCCGAGGTTCTTTCTGATTTCTGTACCTAATAATAGAATCTATTGTTACCAATTCATCTTCTATGCTCCACTGTTTAGGATTTCTTTTATTATTATTATTATTATTATTATTATTATTATTATTATTATTATTATTATTATTATTATTAAAAACGAAAGTGTACTCATGTGAAATAAAGAAAAACATATTCAGCCCGCTAAGTAAATTGCCCAAGCATTGAATTCCAATATTTGATCAGATTGTCAATTGAAATGAAAGTAAACAGACAAACTAACAGAATATGATGAAGGAATGTCCCCTAAGCATGTTTAGAAAAGGAAATAAATTCTTGTTCATTTTTCTGTAAATGTACACATGTTTGAAAGCAAATATATATAGTATATAGACATCCTCGAGTCGTATTCATAAGCGGAAAGTTGCCAATAATTTGGTAAAATTAGGAAACGAAAGAAAAGTTCACAAATAATAACGTGACTGCAAGAAGTTTTATATGAATAAAATTCTTCTTTGTCTATCAAAAAAATATTTTTTAAGCAATTTCCCCTCTTTGGCACATACGCCTTTTAAACTAAAGTGTCATTCCTGACATGCTCATTTTAACAAAAATTTAAATATTGACAAAAAGCCCGTGTTTGACAAGCATCATTTTAACGGAATATTAACTTATGACCCAAATGCCATGTTTGAAGTTATTAAAATGTCATCTTTGACAAAACAAAATATATACCTGTGTTTTTTACACATGCCGTTTTTTACCCAATGCCGTAAATGTGGCACAACCTAGTGATGACGGAAACCCAATCTTTGACAACCTTCTTTCAGTGCAGTGACACTGGACCGTCCGATTTGTCAGAAAAAAAAAAGAAAGATATCAAAATGAGTCTAACAAAAGCAATCAACGCGTACTTTCCCAAACACTGACGCTGCCGACTTGTCCACGTAAATGCATCAAGTGCGAGTTAAAACTGGTCGATGTAACGGCTGTTTCCAGAGAGCGTTCGCTTTCATTCCTGGAACTGATCGATCCCAGTGACAAACAAAAGCTAAATGTTAAGTTACTCGGGATTGTCTTACCAGTGAGCTGCACTACACGGGAAGAATGGAATTACATCTAGCTCTGAATAACAAATTCCCTCTGTGAAAAGAACTTTAAAATCCCGGGTTTCAAATTCACTTCCGAAACCAAATTCATTATTTTTAAGCGTCTTATTGCACAGTTCATTCGAATATCCACTGTCGAGTGAAACCCAGCAATAAAATACAACAATAATAAGCTCAGTATTTGATTTACATGGAGGAATAATTCTTTTATACATTTTATACAACAATAATAAGCTCAGTATTTGATTTACATGAAGGAATAATTCTTTTATACATTTAAGTCTAGCTTTCATATAAATGTAACGTGCTGACTAATGTATGCGTACATTATACATAAATGTACCAACACATGTATATATATATATGTATGTAATGTATGTATGTATGTGTGTTTGTGTATTATGCAAATGCATTTTTCCTTTAATTTAACATCATTCTTTTAATAGGAGGAACCATGAAAACATTCATCAGTTATGGGACTAAAGTAGCGTTAGCCAAAATATATTGTTTTCCTTTATAGTAGTGAGTGAAATAAGCAACACTCGGAATTTAATATTATCCAGCGATTGTTGGTCACTGACAGTAGGTCATAACGCAAGCGTAACTGTCCTTTTTTCCTTTTAATTTTCTTGGTTCCTTTGCTACGCCGTCAGAACATGTCGTTGAAAGGCCAAGTTATAAATCGAAATCAGGCATTCGCCCATGTTCTGTAGTAGTGAAGAGAAAGAGGAAAAATAGAAGGAAATCAATCTAATTGTCATCAATGGTAATTTAACCGTCGTTAATCAAGAGTTCTCTTGTCACAACAAAAAACAAAATAAGTACATTGAATGAACCTCGAATAAATAACCACTGAATCAAATCGGTCTCCTTCGCGGAGTTCAGGATTAAGTTTACGCCATATTTTCTAATCAGTCTGGCATTCAGGGTTAAGTTTTTATCGTGTTTTATTTTTTTCTATCTCTATCTCTAATGTGGGGTTCAGGATTAACTTTTTTGTTACGCTTCACATTTCCTGTAGAGCGTAGGGTTATATTTTTGCTCCCGTAGAAATCCCAGGGATCACGCTAGTTGTTATCATTATCATTTTTTATCTATATTATATATATATATATATATATATATATATATTATATATATAATATATATATATATATATATATATATATATATATATATATATATATATATATATATATATATTCCATTCCACTGTTTGATCTTTCGATTTAGAGTTGTTCTCAAACTTATGAATAAATTGCAAGCGCATTGAAGGATACCTGACTGAACATAGGAATGAGCAAGAGAAAATTACACTTGCTAGAAAATGGATCCTGAACTAGATCCAAATACCCATTGACCCTCTTCCGAGATAAGACTTCACCGAGCAGTGGTCTCGATTTATAACTTTGTAAGAATGATCTTCTGTTCCATAGCCCGTATGTAGATACACATACTTAGCCGGACCATCTGATGAAACTTAGAGACAGATGAGCAAGATACATGGGCCTTTGTGTAAGAGCATAAAATTGGCTGGGACGCTTGATATCTTTGTAAAAGCTTGAAAATAAATGTTGACTTTCTGCCTTGCTGAAGACACAGAATAGGCCATAAGCACTCGCCGTCAGAAATAGTTTAGGCAATAGGACGGACTAGGGAAATGTAACTGAAGAGTCCGACCAACTTCCCATCTCTTCCGAGAACGGGACCTGAGTCTTCCTTCTTGTACACAGAAAAAAAGGGTGAACTGCTCGCCACTGATGAGTAGCAGCGCTTTAGAGCACAGAGACATATGAGCAGCGCCGAGTCCACTCTCCACCAACGACTGGACCTGGGAGAACCAGGCTGTGGTTGATGATGACTCAACAGATAGATCCGTGCCCCCAACAGAACCAGCCTCTCTAGCTAACTGAAAACTCAAGGTCGCGTTGCCAGTGAAATCCATCGAACCGTCTGCGGGGTCTGAACTCGTGACAACCGCCCTGAGAGGTCCAGGCGATACGACGATTAATGAGCAAAAATGCAAATAAAGAGTCTATAAAAACACACTAATAAGCTCCTCAATCCTAGAAAGAACAAATATATGCCAAACAAAAACCCTTTACAGGTAAGTAGACGTTTCATGAGCTGTAATTTCTGGGAAAACCTAATACAATCCTTTTACTGACCCGAAAAAACTGCGCAGTATGTTCATTTAGTCAAATTCTCAACGTGAATCATCATTTATAAAGAAGGGCCCCAAGGTTTTCATTCTTGTTTTATTCTCAAGTTTGTATGCAATAAGGGACAGAAATAATCCTATTTCATTTAGAAAGAAAATCACTCGACTCAGCAGTTTTTGGTATGACGTCCAAGACAGCTTAACTAAGCATTATTCAGCATTATTCAGCTGGAGAAAAAAACTGAACTGTTCAAGCTATGAGGAGGCTGGTGAATTCCTCAATAAAAACAAAACAAAGTTTCAGAACTAAGGGAAAATTTCACAAGATATTACGGTAACAAAACGAAAAAGACCAAAACCTAACTTCATTTTGCCTTATAACATCGTCTAACACAGTCTTTAGATTCAACATAACTACCTCAGTTGACCAGGGAGGTTTTTCTTCATATCAGAACTGAATAAAATTACCATCAATATGAATACAAGCTGTCACTACTGGTGAGCTTTGTACCAGGAAGCTTTAGCCATTAAATGTGGATCATCGATCTTGAAATCTCTGCCTCATCTACTTTAGCCATAAAATGTCTTTTTATTTTCAAATGTAATGCTCGTCGTATCTGGACCCCGTGAGAAAGCGAGGTTCACCTAAATTTACACGTGAATGTGCATATATTTGCACATTTATTGTTATTATTAGTATTTATAAATATTAAAGAGACTGAGAGTGAGTATGCGTTGCAAACACTGGACATGTTTATTGCATTGTGAATATATATATATATATATATATATATATATATATATATATATATATATATATATATATATATATATATATATATATATAAATATATATGATTATTATGATTTTATCACTTTTGTTCATTTATCACACATTACCACAGTCCTTCGTCAATGGCTTTGAAATAAAGTCGAAACCGGTCAGGACCTACACCGTTTCTTATTTTTCACCTGTGGTAATGTGTGATATATATATGTGTGTGTGTGTGTGAGTGCGTGTTTATGTGTGTTTTTAAATGGACTTTTTCACATACTGTAGTTGATAAGACTAAACTTTTATTTCGGAAATTTCCAAGTTACTGAAAAAAGAACCCCCAGGAAAATAGGTTAAAAGAAATACTGCAAAAATGTTTTCATTGCTGTACAATGTATCTCATAGACCGATTCAAAATAGTACCTCCATTTCAAAGAATTTATGGAAACGCAAAAAGTAAAAAATCATATGCGAAAAATAAAATGGAATGGAAAACGAATATGAAAAACTGTAACGTTTCCCTCTTCCACGCGAAAAAGAAATAAATTCACGGGAAAAGGGACAGAAAAGAAAGTAGATGCTTTCTAAAAAAAAAGAAAAAAAGAATGTATTTCATAGAGGGAGGAAACTGTTTAAAAACGTGACCTGGGGAAGCTAGAAGGTATATTTGCTCAGAGGGGAAACGTATTTTGGCTGCTGTGTGTTGACTGAGAAAAACCGCCAGTTAACGATCCCTCCCATAGATATATGAGGAAGGGGTACAGGAGAATTCCTCGCATAGTGCCATAGTGCTGTGGATGTTTACAATGTTGATTCATTTAAATTGGTTTCGTTTCCCCAAAATTTAAATATAATGTTCTCGGTAAGAATAGTGTTTGGCGTAGCTGCAACTGTGGCAGACGATTACCTGATCTTGATATGATAGAAAGTTTCATAATGAATAAAAACAAGATGCCAGTTATACAATTTTGAGTATTAACCGAAAAATATTATATGAAATTTATGAAATAAGTTAACACCTGGGTTGGGTATTTTAGATACTGAATAAATAGTATCCGATATTGTTAACGTAGTGATTACGAAAGCATTTGAAGATTACCTTTCAAAATTATGGGTTTTAGAGTCTTCATAATTCATGTAGGTAAGAAAGTATTTTCCACTGCTGTCCTTGTATAAGTTGTATGTGCACTCGTCGTTCCACAAACGAGCAAAGAAAAATGCGACTGACAGTAAGGGCGGATTTTTCCTTTGTGTAAATTTAAGGCAGGACCTTCCTGTCCTCCGTTGCAATAAGCTCGCATACTTTATTGCGGAATCCATCCGAATCGAGAGCAAGACACTTCGGCCCAACCGACGATCACTTTTTTTGTCCCACAGATTTCGAACTTAAAAGTTTCTCCGTACGCCGGCGGAGAGGATAGAAAAGCAGTCTTTGACACAGGAAGGTTCGCTTTATGGCCTGGACCTTCAGACTGGAGTGCTTGTGTGTCGGTGGAGGCCTTAGGTAGCGACGAAGGAAGGGTGGAAGGCGTTTGACACAAGCAGTGATATACAAAATCGTTGATGGTGTCGCGCCCATGACTCTCCAAGATTCAAAGAGGCTCCTCTCGAAAGCACCGTCAGGGATAAAGGCAGACTTTTCATTCATTTTATTTGATCCGTCAACGAATTTGTCTGATTTGGAGTAAGTCGAGATTTGCTGAAAGTGGTCCCCTCCTAACCTTTTGTCACTTTTGTAACGTTGGTCAACTGAACAGAATTAAGCCGATTATTGTTTCTTTTTTCTTCTGGAGGTTCCTTGGCTGTAAGGCTGCTGAAACTCACGTCTCCAATGTGACATTTTCCAAAGAGATTTGTTAGAAAATACTTTTCAGTCTCCACGACTATGCATCATTTACAGTTTGTATACATATATGTATCTGCGATTGTGAGGTTGATTACAGTAATGTCATCAAGTAATTGATAATGTTTTTGCGCCCTTATGTTTGCGTAAATGTTTAAAAAGATAACAATGATAAAATGCCCATTGAAGTAAGTAATTGAGCACTGATTTCAAGTACAGAATTGTGATAACTTTGTGGATTTTAGTGTGTACCTTGAGTGGAGGTCCTCCTTTTCTATACACTGAATACCAGGGAGGAAGAGACAAACCCTATTACGACCAAACCGCCTTCCAGAACCCGCCCTGGAAGGGTAACCCTCTTGATATTCTGTTAAACATTCCACTTACTCTACCATTTTTATCGCTGAATCGTGATCGAAACCATAATCTTTCCAGTCTTACCTTGAATTCCTCATACCATTTAATAGGTCTTGCTGATTCTCAAAGAGGAACATCATTTTTAACACAACGTCTAGACATTAAGTTTTAATTTCACGTGCTGGTCAGATGAGAAAGTTTCTATAAATTGTTTTACGTAGATCTCCTGAGCACGATTCTTGTTAATGAAGTGTTATCAAGTCTTGAGCTGAATGTATAATATGCTGATAATGACTCTGAAAAATGATGATGACTCTGGACAAGAAAGATCAAAAATGAGTTGAACGAATAGTTGCTGGAAGGCGAAGACGACGGGACTGACAAATAAGATACGATTTTGGGCCTTATTGCTAAACTGGGGTCGCAGCGACTATGGCCATCAACGCCAAACTCGAAAGGAAGTAAAGACGCTAAATGACAAAGTAAGTGGTCACCATAAAACTACAGATCAATGATAATGGAAAGAGCTTCAGAAGATATAAATTTAACGACCGTGACAAAGGTGTAACTGAAATGTTGCATGGTAACAGTTCGCTCCTTTCCTGGGAATTGTCAATTTTTTACCGTTCCATTTCGTTTTTATCTTCTCTTTCTTACGTTCTCATTGCCTCCCTGAAATGGCAGAGGGACGGACTACTGCAGAAGCAGACGAGGTGCTCTGTTTAAATGTCACAGACGAATTATGAAACTGCTTGCAATGGCACGACGTGAACTTTTCGCTCGACTTTCACAGGTAATGGAGCACCTTCCTCCCCCCCCCCACCGGGTCTCCACCTTCAGACAATGTAATATCATTGTTTGTGAGCAGGATAACTTTGCCTTTTGTACTTTGAAAACAGGATTTCATAATCGTGGATCAGTATTGGTGCCTTCTCTTAGCGGTAATGGAGACAGTCTCTCTCTCTCTCTCTCTCTCTCTCTCTCTCTCTCTATATATATATATATATATATATATATATATATATATATATATATATATATATATATATATATATATATATATATATATATATATATATATATATGATAGATAGATAATTTCCGAGCTAAAATGACTTCTATAAACAAAGCCTGCAACAGAAAACAATATTATCAGTGTAACTTACACTGGTTCTGACTGCTTGTGATTTTTCGTAAATATTTAGTTTTATTACCAAACGATTTTCTTGTAATCAATTTGGACAGTTGATATTTTGTCATTCTTTCCCACTCACATAATGAGACAAAGAGAGAGAGATAGAGAAAGGAAGAGAGAGAGTGAGAGGGGTGTGTACATTTCTTCAAGTGTCGTAACAACGTTGCTTAGCTCAGATCAATGTCAATGAAACGTCGGCGAAAATCGATTCATCTGTCTGAACTGGGTTATCGGGTCCGTTCTCCTACGACGTTTCATTCTCTTATAACAGATCCTTTGTTAACGCTCTCCAATGTTAAGGCCAACTGTATATATATATATATATATATATATATATATATATATATATATATATATATATATATATATATATATATATACATACTGTATATATACTGTATATTGTATATAATATTTTATATATATATACATATATATTGTATATGAATATATATATATATATATAATATATATATATATATAATATATATATATATGTATATGGGTTTGTATATATAAAGTATGTATATATGTATATGGGTTTATATATATAAATATATATATATATATATATATGTATTTATATATATAGTTGTATATATATATATTATATATATATATATATATATATATATATATATATATATATACATATAACTGCTATGTGTATACGAGTAGTAAGTGTGCGTTGGCTAGATATTTGTTCATTTAAGCAAATCTAACTTTGCTTCGTTTATGCACAAGGTTATCCGGGCGAGAGGCTGGTGCCTGGAAGAAAGATAAAATAAAAATGATCGAAAATTTTCTACAAAAAGAGACCCCTAATGTATAAAAAAAAAAAAAAAAATCTTCTTTCAACGTCTCCTTGGCCGTGCAAAGGAAGTGACCGCCAAGAAAATATGCTATAGATGCTACAATTTAATATGACCGCTGATTAGAAACTGACTGCAATCATGAGTATTATTGTCTACCATAATAAGCATATATTTCTGTAGGACAAGGTTAAAGGCCGTGAATTTCCTTCAGAGGGAAGAAGATGGAATATGAAATGAAAGAGAAAGTGCAAAGACAAGAGTAAAGCTGGGCTTCTAGTTGATTAATAAGAGAAATCATTATTGGCAAAGAGTGCACCCGCTCGCAAAACTCATAGAAATAGTTGTCGGAGAGGAATGCTCTGGCATGAGTCTGCCCTCAGACATAAAAACTCCAACCCAATATCGGCAAAGGCTGCGCGATCCGAGTCAGGCTTGTATCAATGCCAGTGTTCTGAGAATATTTTGGTTAAATAGTCACCAACCAGCGTAAGACAGCCATATTTGGTACTTGATACGAGTCAACAGCCAAAAATAGTTTCCGGGATTTTACACATCACAGTGAAAGGCGATGGAAGGGCAATTTGCCACTGAGAAATATGATCAGGCCTATTTTACTTAATGAAAGTATTCCACTAATTTTATTACAGATTCCAATCTCAGTCACTATAACTGTGAAGCACCACCAGACTGGAAGCGGCATCGAACAAAGACTGACTGTGTTGGTTTGGCGATGTCATTAAAAATAGAAGACCGTCTAGTATCCATTCGGCGTTTCAAGGTCGCCTCGCTACCTCTAGAGCACCGTTTGCGGACATATATGTCTGCAGTTTTAAATCATCAAGTTGTCGTTTTGCCACTCCGATAGAATATGAGCGAAGTACATTCTCGTGATGAATGACAGCAAATCTACAGGCAGGAGTTTATGGCCATTTCATCAAAATGACTATAAACTAATCAGGTCAATATTTGAGTAACAGTACTTCGTGAGCCTATTGATAAAATTAAGAAAACTTTGATAATGCGTTTGTGACTATTTGAAAACATCGATTTTAATAAGGAAATGTTTAAAATAATGATTTAGAACAATATTTCAAGCCTCGAGTGGTATCTATTTCTGGCCAGGCTTGCTGGCTTGGCTCCCGTTTCCTGATGTGCAGATTGACACACTCTTCCATCTACCCTGTTGCCATCAGAACAAGACGCTTACTGTTGATGTATCACAGTCTATAAATGATGAAGACCAACATCGCACGGCAGAATATTCTATGTAATGGTCGATGGCGAGGCAATCTTCTCACCAGCAGCACGCTCCGTGGACCCAAAGAGCCAATCAACGGACGAGACCGGCGGGCCTTCCTTCAAATCCACCAATGATCCGTGGCCTGACGAAATGAATGCAACCCAACTCACCGCGCCAATCATGTTATTCTTCAGCAACTGCGAAATTGATCCATCATGAGAGGTGTTTATTCATGAAGACACATTGCATCCATAATGCAATATTGTATTCAGCGATGTATTCATTATGCATAATTGTTTCGCCCGAGTTCTGGTTACTCGTATCTGCATTTCGGTTTAATGAGACTGTTTTGTTGCATCCCCGGCCGTTTCCTGAATATCGCTTTTACATCAAGGCTCCGATAACGACAGCGTGGGTGAGACGAAGTACTTGTGTCTCTGCTCTAATTTGCCGTAATTCTTTCAAGTTTTTCCAGTTTGCTAAGGGTCTACAAGAATCTCTTTAATGGCGTCGTGATCTACGTTATTTGGGCTTCGGTTATGATTGCAGTGTTATTTTAGTATTGTGATACGACTGAAGTTTTCGCAAGAAAGGGAACTATCCATTATAAATGACCACTTCATTCACACTTACACATTCTAACACATCGTCAATAAACGGCATTTGCAAGTCTGTTTCCCTATGTTGACATTATTTCGTGATGTTTTTAACCCTTTTTCTGTAGGGTAGGAAGCCACTTAAACAACATTTTCCACAGCATAGCATTAGGGAAACATTTGTGTATTTCAGCAATGATTACATTATAAAGATTCCCTAACTGCCTCTAGAATAATGTTCGTTACTTCTGAAGGGAAGTTACCCACTTCAGTGCATCACCTCGGAAAGAATTTTTAGTGCCTAGGCTCAAAAGTGAAATCAGAATATTGTTAGGAGCAGAGATAATGCAATGTACTGTAGATATACTCTATGCTCCAACTCGCAAGCACGCAAAGTTAAATGGAGGAAATGTGTCTGTAGATGTAACCACAAGGAACAAAAATGTTATCCGACGTTTAATCTTCACTCTCTTCCTTCGTTACACGTCACTGCTCTTCTGTTCAGCTGATGAGAAAACTACTCATCTTACAGTCTTCCAGTGTAAACGAGTTTATAAAACAGTAAATACCTACCAGTTAAAGTGATGAATTTCATCTCTTTCCGGAGGCAGAGCCTAGGAAGTTATTATGACTGATCGTCTTTCTCTGTGCAAAGGCGCTTCTAGGGCATACAGAGATGTTAAAGGAAAATATGCAAGAGTTAGAGTGAGTGAGCAGAAAGCAGTAAGATGAGGAATTTAGGAGTATGACAAAGGAAAAAAATATCAGTTAAGATGTACTCGCATGGCAGAAGGGAAGGTCACGCAGTGGTAAGCAGAAGCATGAATAACATAGTTAAGGACAAAATAGGTGAAAAAATGTGGTATGTAATAGAACTTTTAGGGAACACCATAACAAATAATTTATTAAGTAAAAAGTTGCACTTAGGGGAAGGCAATGCAAATGGACAAGTTAATGAGCAAACGGATCTTCGAATGAAAAAAGAAAAGATGCAAATGGAGAGAAGGTACCAGAGAATAATGCAGTACGTGTACGAGTTTGGCGTAAAAGTAGGTCAGAGAAAGAGCTGAGTTACGTTTCCATGACTCGTTAATATTCTTATGGACGGAGTGACAAGAGAAGGCAGGGAAAGGGAAAAAAATACAAGTTTAAAAATATACGACAAGAAAAGGAGTCATAGAAGAGATGTGGAGCCGGCGATGTTAGCAGATGAAACAGTGTTGATTGGCGATTGTAAAGAGAAGCTGCAGAGGCTGGCGAAAAATTGATAGTAAACGCTAGAAAAAATAATCTATAAGGGTAATTGCGAGTCAGGAAGTTGGAACGTGAATGGTACTGTAGTATGAATGGTGGGAAAATGGAAGTGGTTAATTAACTCAGGCATTTAGGAGTAAACGCACCAGACGATGATGGGGAAGGGGCACAGGTTCATCACGGGACAAATGAAGGAAGGAAGAGAGAAGGATATCTGCGAGCAAACTGGAAAAGAAAAGGAACGTAGATGCAAGCACAAACTTAAGATGTGTACAGTAAAGGGATTGTAGAGATACTTCTCTTTTACGAAGTGAAGTTTAGATATTGAATTGGAATCAGGCGTTGATATGAAGGCTTTCTGCACAGGAGGCTCATTCTTGATTCAGTAATTCAAAGGAAGGACATGACACTAATTTTGCTCTTTTCTAAAGCCACCAAGTTTTAGGTGAAACAAATATTACACACACACACACACACACACACACACACATATATATATATATATATATATATATATATATATATATATATATATATATATATATATATATATATATATATATATGCATATATGTGTGTGTGTATGTATTATAAATATATATTAAATTTTATAAATATATATTATATATATATATATATATATATATTATATATATATATATATTTAATATATATTTATAATATGTATATATATATATATATATATATATAAATATATTATATATATATACATATATAATCATGAAGCTACAAATGTTGTTTAATTTAAAATTCACGCTACTTCGGGAATATCCCCGATGGGGAATTATCACCGAAGGGGAATTTATAAGTGATAAATGGATCGGTGCTGCCGGACCTCAGTGGGTAGACCGTCGACTGGAGTTGTTGGAAGGAAACTGTGTCGAGGGATCGAGACCCGGCAGTACCGATCCATTTATCACATATAAATACCCCCTCGGTGATAATTCCCCATCGGGGATATTCCCGAAGTGGCGTGAATTTTATATTAAATAACATTTGTAGCTTCATGATTGTATATAAATCACGGTGTGATAAAAATTTAATATTTATATTATATATATATATATATATATATATATCGCATAAAGTATTGCTCCGTTCCTAGAAAAACCTTTATCATAATAATGCAAAAATGTTCTATATCGCCACCATTGCTTACAATTCCAAATCAACAGTTTAAAAGTATCACCCTAAATTCTGTCTCAAAATAATCGATGGGATTATCATACATCTTATTATAACGTGCTTCATTCACTAGCCACAATAATCATAATAGGTTATCATTTGTCGACTTTCATGAATAAGTAATGTTCACCTTCCTTTTAACCTTTCAGGTGTCTTAACTATAATGTAACGAGCGCCCATCGTCTCTCATAGTGTCACCGCATCTTCACTCCCACGTCACTATCATGGTTAAAATGCATGGCTTAATTAACAGGTGTCCATTATCTTCAGGTCCTGATTATCGCTTCACTTCACCTTCGCCTCATTATCATAATAACTTTTATGTATTAATAAAAGCACTGCCATTATATCTTCACTGTCATGGTTACTCAGATTTCCGATAATCATTTTCCCTTTTTAATCTTAATCCATTTTATAATTATTCAACCCTTTTTTTTTGTGGAATGGTCTATTTTAAGACGCCAGTATATCTTCTGGAATATTATACATGAACGAATTCTCTCATCCTATTTGAAATTTGTTGCATAATCTAGAAGTAGAATTCTTAAATTGTATCTATTTTTATCTTCAACTAATGTCAATCTTCATCGTCATTCGAGGTACTACAACGACATTCATTTTCATCTGTTGCATTTTCATTCACACGTCACCTTTCATCGACAATTTATCGTCAGATACCCTCTTTCTTATCAGATTGTCTTCTAGGTGAAGTTTGCTTTTACCTTTTTTTCTCGTCAATCATCATCTCCCCTCTGTAATATTATGTCCTCTGTCACAGTGACTTCACTTTTTTCCTACCTGAAACACAATGCACACGCACACAAATTATATATATATATATATATATATATATATATATATATATATATATATATATATATACATATATATATTTACATATGTATATTTTATACATATATATATATATATATATATATATATATATATATATATATATATATATATATATATATATATATATATATATTTATATTTATATATACATATAGTGTGCGCTCCCCAATGTCGTACCCACTATGATTGGCGTTTCTTGTGCAAGTTCTTTGCAGTTACTGTACACCCTAAATATCTTCGTACAAAAGAGTTCTACTAAGTGGTTCTGTCCTCAGCCTCTTCCTCTTGTCTGTAACTCTCTTTCACCTCTGTTTTGGGGGAACTTCACCCGTATGTGGAACAACACAAGCACACCAACGCCCTCTGAATGCAGTTCTTGTCTTCTCTGGATCTGTTCTTGTACAACACATCCTTCAACACCTGAAGCTCTTCCTTCCTTGTGGCAGCAACATTCATCGAGCATCCTCCATCCTTCGCAATCGCCCTCATCTCCATCGCCATGCCATCCTAACCTCACGTTCTCGGCATCACTTTTCTGTCCTTCACCTCTGCAGAGTTCTTCAGAAACTATCAATTTTCTCAGCATCAGTGGAACGTTTTAAACTCAGGTTGACTTCATGTTTAAAGGAAATGTGGCGACAGCCCTTCACTGAGGAGGCCCTTCTATGAGGAAGCCCATCACTGAACTGAACGTTACTGACCATCAGCAGTGAATGGATCCGACCACTTCCCTCTCGTCACGCCGCTCGCTCACCGATAACGTTTTGCCCTAATAACCCTCTGTTACTGTCATGTGTTACCACTTCATAGAAGCACAGCTTAGTTTTGGAAAGTTGACCTAGAGATTCTCTCTTGAAATGTGCTCCATCGAGGATGGCTTCATATTGCTTTTCTTTGCTTGTCAGCCTCAGTGTTTCCGTGAATTTTCTTTCAGGTTCCGTTTCCATAGCAGTCAAATGAGCATGTTCGATAATTAGATTAGCATTTGCGCTATTCCACATATTTTTGTTCTCCATCATTCCATTATTCGTAAAGTAAATGCATTTTTTCCCTATGACAGCCTGATTATACCCGTCCGTCAGGTAATGTTTAGTAGTAAAGGATAATAGTATGTTGGAAATAATGGTAAGCATTTTAGACAAAGCAGTAACTTCTCTCATTTTACATATGCTGTATTTCTTGTTTGTCACTTAGAAATGCTGCTTCCCATATTAGAGATATCGTTTGAGTGAACTGCTCTAAACAGGATATATTTTTATACTAAACACTAAAGTTACATGTCAAGCCCATCAACTTGTGTACCTTGCCAGTTAACCAATGAATGGTATGAGCTTTTTAAGCTAGTTGTCACTGGTAAAAGAAAGGCTTTATTTTTCCATACTAAGTTTTTTTCGCATAGTTTTTCTTGCCAATCAATCTGGGAGAGGCTATAACGTTCCACTGAGCCCTTTTGTGTCAATTTTATGTGAGAGCGAGTGAGTGAATGTTTGGCTGGTTGTTGCTGAAGCAGGCCCGATGGTGTCTATCTTTGCAGGGTCGCACGTGGACGTCGGTATAACGATGCATATTCTCAGTATTAGCTCGCTCTCTGAAGTTCAAATGGTACATACATGTCCTCTTCTTCGTTCTCGCGCTCCTAAGTACCACTAGTAAGGCCGTAGATTTAAGGCGCCAGTCAGACCGCAAGGAGTCAGTGAGGCACTGGACTGAAAGGCCGACAAGTATTGAGTCAAATGGGTTCCCAGTTGAATGCCTGTTGTCGTGCTCGGGGATTTCAAAAAAATTATATCAGCGTCAGTCAACTTATTTGATCCTCACACTCTATGTGATGAAAAAGGGAAGAAATGCCCATCAGTCTAGGTTTGGGTTACCAAGCAGGCACTAATTTTCTTTTGTGATTTTATATACAGTTTATTCCCAATTTATGTGGTAACTCAATTCTAGGGATGACGCATCTCGCAACTCCATTTCTTTCATGGAAGTTCCTTTGGGAGAGTCCCGAGGATAGCCTAGGTCCTGGAGGGGGCTTGGGAGGATCCTCTGAAACCTAACAAAGGATATGTTATTTTTCTGTTCTTGAAGAATGAGAAGCACGAAGCAAGATATAGATATATATATATATATGTGTATATCTATATATATCTATATATATACTTGTCAGCCTCCGAGGGAATCATTACTTGGAGTCCCTAAGAAGGTTGAGTCAAAGCCACGAGACCCTTCTTAGATCGGGATGACCTCCCTTGAGACAGCCAGCCACAGTCTGCTCCTTAGGTGACAGGTGAGGACGAGAAGTCCGCTTCGCTGCCTGTCCAAGCGGGGTTCTTGGCCGCTCTGCTGGACAGGTGAGGTGCGTCGACTTCGGTTCTATGGACTGGATTCAATGACGTAATCGATAATTCAATTGCATGTGCGAAAATTACTCAATTTTGTCATTGAATCTAGATCAAGATCATTTGTTCATGTGATGCAGAAACATCGTTGTGAGTGGTCTCAGCTTTTGCCAGGATTTAGTGAATAAATAGTAGTGTGTCTACGTCTCCCCTTTGTCTCTCTCATGTAGAAACTGTGACAAAGACAAGTCTCCATGTCCTAGCTGAAGAAAACCTTCAATTCTCGTAGTGTAGTGTCTTAGAGCACCAGATGTTTCTGTCATCTATAGTGAACGTGAAAGTACAGAGATGCCTCACTTTAACTGTAACTAACACATTTTTCTGCATATATGTATCTTATACATATCGAAAAATGCTAACATTGATAAGTGAAATCACTGATGCCTATATATAAGTATATACATTAATATATCTTGTTTATCGAATAAGTATATTTAAGTATATTAATTATGATCTTATTTTATATGATTTCGCCCTACATTAAACAAATATTACCATATACAATACTTGATACATTGTTGCAAGCACGCAGACCCACCTGAATCTCACCAACAAAGCCTGTGCCAAGTCCTTTACCAGAATCCTTCCGTTCCTTAGGCACGTTTCCTTCTTCCTGTCCTACATCTTAGCCTCGATCTCTCCTCCATATAGGCTCATTTTTCATGTCTCTTAACCATTCCCTCCCTATCTCCTCCTTTTATCCCTTCACCTCAGACCCTAAAAGGTCAGGTCTAGCCTTTTCATTGGTATCCTCCATCCTATTCATCGTGGCTTTGATATCCTACCTCTGACCCTGTTCCTCCTCTTCCTTCATTGGAACAACACTTTCCGATATAATATGATGATCTCTCGGAATCTGTCTCCGTCTCTCCTCATTACTACTCATCTTTCTTGCACACAGCTTACGGCAGTGATTATTATTTTCATTTGTCTTTTTTTTTTTCTTGCCAAGGTATTGTGAATATTAGAATCCATTTACAGGTAAGACAGGCGAGATGTTCCTTGGGAATTGTGTACATACGTTTCGTAGCGTCCTGGCGACTCTGATTTGACTTCGCTGCTTAATTCTTCATAGTTTGTTACGTCTCAAGCTTCTCTCTCTCTCTCTCTCTCTCTCTCTCTCTCTCTCTCTCTCTCTCTCTCTCTCTCAGAATCTTTTCTCAGTCTCTGTTATGCTTGATTGCCTGTTTTATTCACATGCATTCATTATCCTCTGGACCCTGTGTGATTTAACTGTTAAACACTCAACTCCGTTTAAGCCTAACGATCACTTTGGTAAGCTAATAAGATCAGTAGCATTGTTTACAAAATGCTGTTTTTAGCTGTTAATGTTTCGTCATGTTTTATGTTCTGTTTTCCTTTTCGATTTATATCTCAATGTGTAGTGTTATATTTCTATACATGAATATCATCTAAGGGTTCAGAATGTCAGTTTCTTGTCCTCACCTTTTTTTATTATTTTCTGTTCCTGTTTTGACTCTGCGTGCGTGCAATACGGCTCTGCACAACAGTAGTAAAGTGAGACTCTCTGTCGATTCAAGCATTTGTGGCGATCCAATGTGGGCACTTCGATAGCCTGTTCGGGTGGGTATGCTTCCCCCACCTTGCCCCTTTAAAGTCTTGACTACCACGGTAGGAAACCCTCCCGTCTCTACATAAAGTATTCCCAACTCCCGTACTTTTTTCTGTTCTAAATCTGAAACGTAACCGTATTCACCACAGATGCATCAGATTTTTATCTGTCACTTTACTTGTATGGAATAGTAAACAAGAAATGCTCTTTGGCTGAGGAAAGCAAGATTAACGGTAAACGAACAAGGAAACCATTATTCAAAAAAAAAGGGAAGTTCATTGAAAACTGTCTACCTGTGGTTTTGATTTAACTGAATCAGATTAAAGTAATTAATGAGTTCAACGGCATCGAGCTAAAAGAGAGAGATCCACTTCATGGGTTTGTTTTGCATCACTCAGTTAATAACTGTAATCGCAGATGGTGCCTGGGTAAAGACTCTTAAACGTTTCTGTTCGAGTATTCCCTTTCAGCATTTCATAAAACAAAAGACGTTTCATAATGAGGCAGAGATTAAACAATTATCCAACCAAAAATAGTCTGAAGGAAAGATAAATCCTTTTGCTCTGATTATCATTCCCATAACCCAAGCATCCTTCAACCTACTCAGAGGCATAACCACCTAAACAACCACCTGTTTGCAGGGGGAAGCGACCAGCTGAGCAGGACGGACAAGTTGTCACACCTTGAACACCACCTTTGACAAATGAATTTTTTGTTTCTACTTTTCTTGTACAGCATCATCTTAGTTACTCTATAGCGTTGTTTGGGTTGTTTCTTTCCAGGTGAACCAGTGATTGTGGGAGTAACGATGCACATTCTGAGTATCAGCTCAGTGTCAGAAGTACTCATGGTACTAAGCCTTCCCCAACATTATATACCATATTATACTGTGGCGACCATGCAGTGTCAGTCTTGTATCTATCCCTCACTTGCACACTGGCTCAGTGTTCCTGAGGACGTTCTGTATCTGTAATACACCCACCACAACAACCACATATTATTAAGGTTGATTCTTCTGAATGATCTATCTCTCTCTCTCTCTCTCTCTCTCTCTCTCTCTCTCTCTCTCTCTCTCTCTCTCTCTCTCTCTCTCTCTCTCTCTCTCTCTCTCTCAGATGAGTATGATTGAAATATATGATTGATATATATATATATATATATATATATATATATATATATATATATATATATATATATATATATATATATATATATATATATATATATATATATATATATATATATACATATATATGTATGTATATATATATGTATATATACATATATTTATATATATATAATTTATATATATAGATTTATATATATGTAATTTATGTATATATATATATATATATATATATATATATATATATATATATATATATATATATATGTATGTATGTATTCAGCCTTGGATTCTTTAATGCCATCGGCATTACCACTAATGTCAGGGCGATAACGATTCTGGAAGTTGCTGAACTTGAACATCTTTGAATGACAGGGTCATTCACTGAATGTAATATGTATGTATAGTGTAAGATCTATTCTTAGTTTTCCATCTACTCATTCTCTTGATCTAATGTCGCTCCTTGCCTTAATGTTCAGCTGTATTTCTAATCTGGATCCTTTCCTGATTCCCTTATCCTACAGTCCATTCAAAGAATCAACGTTGTCATGTAATACTCTTTTTTCATTTCGTGATGACCTTCCATTCGAGCGCCTTTTGGGAACTTTGCCCTCGTTCCCAGTAGGTGGTGTCCGGAGGAAGCCATCTGAAAGGAAAAAATATACAGATGAAGGAATAGAGATGCGCGTCCTCTCTCCCAAGGGAATCATGACCCTGAGCCAAGTTGCAGAAATCCCAGCATCATTTTTTGTGCTTTGACCAAGTCCAAGTCAACTGCAACCCCACCCCCTCCTGGCCACCCACCACCATCTCCGCCACCACCATTATGAAATGACGAACTCCTACAACCCCAAAAACCACCATCAAAATTACCACCACTCCACCACCACCACCACCACCACCACCACCACTATCTCCACCACACAGCCGTCACTTAGGTAACCCAGGACTTCCCCCCACACTGAACACAATCTCCCACGCCTATAAAATCTACTTGTCAGGAAGGGCGCGGGCGTCACTTAAGCCACAGCACCTGGCACCATCCACGCCTCATAGCCCCGCCCTTTCCCGTCGTGCCGCCCGAGGATCTGAGGACAAGCCCTTCTCGTATCATCGTGCCAAGTATAGTATCCCAGAGCGGCACGATCAAGAGATTTTTGGGGTGGGAGCGGAAGAGACCATCACATGATGAGGATGATGAAGACGAGAAGAACTATTCATCTCATTATCCGGAACATCATGTCAAATGTCCCTCAAGAGCGCCTACACAAACACTTCCAGAGACACTTACCCATGTGGGCGCGCATCTTATACAATACACGCAGACCTCGATGTCTCAAAAGACATCAGTATACATATGTAGTCCCTTGGATTGGAGGCCAACTTACACAAGCACACATTTTGTATAGTCATGTCCCTTTCAGACGACACCACTGTACCGAAAGTACTGATCTTTGATAATTATCTTGTCACGCCATTGAACTCAACTTCACAGACTTTGTTTAATCATTCAAAACACTACTTTTCCCAGAGACACTTTCCCCTCTAAGTCAAACTGAGAAAAAGAAAAAAAAAAAAAAAAGCGGCCCATTCATATCCTAAAATGCCAGGGTAGCAGCATGACAACAAGGCACCAAACAGATATTGAGATACAACGCAAACAAATGAAATACACACATTATGCAAATCCCAACTGCTTCAACGGTCTATCTCTGATTCTTTCCAATCTTTCTTAGGGCAATTATTGTCAAATGAAAAAAAAAAAATAAAAAAAGAAAAAGCCTTCTGTACACTGTCTTTCCGATGACGTGACTTGAAGAACACCACAGCCTTCACACTCTCTCCACTTCTGGTAATCAAAGTAGAACAGATCATCACTTAGTTCTTTGTTTTGAAACTAAACTTTACATCTAAGTAATTCCTGCGTATTCTTGCTTTTTTACTTGCTCCTCAAAAAGCACACCCAGTATGTCATGCTATCAGGTAAGAGGACATTGTGTATTTGGAAGCCAGGTACCATTAATTAATGAATCTAAGTCTCTTATCATTGAGTGTAAACGTTATCATTATTATTATTTGTGGTATCATAGTTATTATTTCGATTATTATTTCGTTATGACTCATTAACACTATGCCTTTATTTTCATTTCTTCATTTCATTTTTACTACTACTGCTACTACTACGACCACTACTACTATTACTACTATTACTACTAGTACGCCTGTTACGTTGTCTTTCAATTATCTACTCATTTTATATTCTTTCCTTTCCATACTACTGCTACTGCTATTAATACTTAAACTATCCAACTTATTTCTTTTACCGTCATTGTTGCTTTTACCGTTTTGTTCTTATCATTATTTCATTTTTTGTTGACCTCTTTTGAGGGAGCAAAAGGCATTGACAACAATAATATATTTCTGGGTTTCTAGATATTTGTCATTAAAAACGCAGGGCCAACTGATAGTAGCTTTAAATGTAAAACCGAAAAAGAAAAACAAGCAAAAGAAGCGGCCCTATTAGTTCAATCATTGCATGAATTTTCTACGCTTCCTACTACTAGTGGCTTTCTCCTTTTATTACATCTTTCGTTTGTTTCTCACAAAAAAAAAAATATTTAAAACAGAAGTGTCTCGGTCTAGAAGATGATTCATTATTAATGCTTGATTTTGCTCATATCTTTCGTTTCTTTATTTTTTTATTTTTACTTTTCATTTCGAATGAAGATTCAACGAACAGTTTTACTTACTTGCACGTACTCTCACATGGACCCATACATTTGGTTCTCCATTCTCCCCGCCATTTCTATAGCTTGGGCGCCAATCCTTAACTCGGACGCCACTCCACCACTGATCCACTGAAAGAGGTTCAAATGCTTGTGGTACAGTTAGTTGTATGTCTCTGTCGCCTTTCTCCTCACAATTAGCTTCAGACCTCAACCCAGCTTGGGATTCCTTGGAATGAATATATGGGTCTATGTGCCACCAACTGATGATACTAGGACAACATAAAATTCTGATTTGGAAGTTGATTTTTTTCTTTGCACCAACGTCATTTTTCGTTGCCATTAATTAATATTGCCTCGCGCACTTTCTGTACTGACTTTTTTTAGTCACTTCTTAGGTACACTTTCGCTAGTCTAGCAAGAATAAACTGTAGATCATTTTTTCACCTCATCTAGCTTTACCAGTAGACACACATATTGCGACTTTCATAAAGAAATAAAGCATAGACATTCTTCAGGAACGTTAATTAAATAATGATGGAGATGACGATAATTATGATAATAATGATAATTATTCTAATTACAATATAATAAAAATAATAAGCCAGAAACTAACTTGATTTTTGGAAGTTTCTTAACAATGTCTTTAGCCTTCTTAACTCATTCATTTCTTTTTCGGCGATTAAATAAGACAAAAAGTGTTTTCCCACCAACTAAAAAGGCAAACTTTTCTCCTTAATAAGAAATAAATTTCATGCTCAAAAGACGAATAAGATAAGATTTTCTCTCTTCCGGCCTCTTCAGATGCAATCACTCAAAAGAGAAAAGGAACAAACTGCAATATAAAGATCTAGAAAGAAAGAGTCACATCTGTAATAGATTCACATAATATATATACTGTATATATCTCTTTTGCCTCTACTGAAAATGTCTATGTGCGGTGGACTGCGGACGGTCTCACTTTGTCCTTTCTCTTTCCTGTCTCTTTCTTTCTCCTGCTTGTTTGGGCCCGACTCTAAAAGTACCAAGGGTGGCCTTCAACTTCTCCACTAACCGCTGCTGCTGCTGCCGCTGCTGCTGCTGCTGCCGCTGCCGCTGCTGCTGCTGCTGCTGCTACAACTGCTGCTGCTGCTGCCGCCGGCGCTGCCGCTGCCGCTGCTGCTGCCGCCGCTGCCGCTCCTTCTGTCACTATTAACTTCTATTAAACAACTAGCTGAGGCTGCTGCTCAAAGCTGCACAGAAAAACCTGCGCCCGAAATTCGATAGTCTCTCTCTCTCTCTCTCTCTCTCTCTCTCTCTCTCTCTCTCTCTCTCTCTCTCTCTCTCTCCCTATCTCTCTCTCTCTCTCTCTCTCTCTCTCTCTCTCTCTCTCTCTCTCTCTCTCTCTCTCTCTCTCTGTTATTTTTTGAGTTTTTCGAAACCCACTCCCACCCTTTCAATCTCTGGTTTCAGTCACAATTATACTTTTCGGCGCTAAAAACATGACCATATTCAAAAACCAAAAGATGAAACTTCCCCACCCTCAGTGGTCTTGGGGCACCTTCGGGCACCAACGGTTTTAGAAGCTACCTTCTGCCCCCCCTCCCCAATGCCCTCTTTTATAGAAGCTATTTCTTTCTTTATGTTGTGTTTTCCTTTGATACTTTTTTTCATTATGGTTACTTATAACTATGATTCTTATGATTACATTATTCATAATTTGGCCAACACACCTCTACAGGACTCAGGCCGGCAAGCTCTAAATGTTTTTATATTCCTTTAACTAAGTGCACCTGTGTTTATCATAAATAATCTCTATACAAATTTACATGTTGCATAGCTAAACAATTCTTAATATGCTTAAATAACGCCCATTGCCTTGCACATCAGTAACTTAAAATTGATCTCGTTCCATGGAACCCTTAATTACTAGCCTAGTCAAATCTCAATGGATATTGCGTTGCATGTTCTTACAAGTTGCACGGAATGACAGACACTCCATGCCAGCGAACGATTATTCATTCCCTACTCTTTTGCTCGAAAAAAATAATAGACATGATAAAAACGACCCAAGTTTGATTGACAAACTGAGCGGAGAAGACGGCAAGGCCCGCTTGAGGCATCAAGGATTAGGGCTTTAAGGGGCCAGCGTCCTCCCCAGGAGACGCCCTTGCCCTCCGCGCGCCTCCACTGCAAAGGTTGTTTCGTCAGGGGTTGCAAGGGCTTTCCTGCACTCAGGAGGGTCCCTCTCCCCAAGGTCCTAAACTTGATACGAGGAGCCCTTGGCTGTTGACCTCTGTTATAGTCGATGATTTTTTTCACTATCATTTTCTGTTGTTTTTCCTCATTATTTATTATTATTATTATCATTATTATTATTATCATTATTATTATTATTGTTACTATCTTAAGCATCCTCCGTGAGTTAGTATTTTATGAATGCTTTTGTGTAATCACGTTTAACATTTTTTATGGACTTACATACATCCCTTTTAGCCACTAAGAAATCCAGTTTTTTCCTGAGATGAACCAATTTTTAAGAAGGTAAATTAGTTTTCACTAGGTCAGTCACTAAGAACTCATAAAGAACAAGAACAGATTAGTAGAGTTAACAATTTGCAAATAACTGCATAGAGTAAAATATGTCTTTAACTAAACAAAGAACTGGACTAGCTGCTCAATCACGAAGTCCGATAGCCAATATGTCAGATAATTCAAATCAAAAAAGAGAAGAGAATAATAAGCATTGGTACTACTTGAAGGCCGACAGAAACGGCATGTACTTGTAGCCCTCTTCATCTCTCGTCAAGAGGTCAGGGAAGAACCCAGAGATATGTTTGGTCGTGTTGTTGTTGCCTTTCCAGGGAAAAGGGTCGTTCACAGCTGCCACCAACTCTGGAAGAGCTGCCGCTATGACAAAGACTGGTGGCGGAGGGGAAGATGGTGGAGAAGAAGGACCCAGTCAGGTGCGAGAAAAAAGAACAATTTAAAAAGATGGGAACTGGTGGAGAAGGAGGAGGAGATGGATCATTCATGATGATGATGATGATGATGATGATTACTGTGATGATCATGGTGTTCGACTAATATCACCTTAATATCAACATAAACTTTGTAAACCTTGCTTCCATCCTGTTCTTACAGTTCCTGTGTTCTGTGCTCGCACCTCCTAGAATCTCTCTCTCTCTCTCTCTCTCTCTCTCTCTCTCTCTCTCTCTCTCTCTCTCTCTCTCTCTCTTTTCATTATAACACCGTGTATCTCTATCAACTTGTACTCAGCCCCTTTGAACCTCCCCGCGAGTGGTCGTAGCACATCTCACCTTCTTGTGCCTGTCCTGTCCCTCCCTCCTACCCTCCTTTCTGCCTTCCTTTCTTCCTTCCTTTCTTCCTTCCTTCCTTCCTTCTCTTCAGTCACTGTTTGTCATGCCGTTGCCATGCCTTCTCACCTCATCACCACCATGCTAGAGACAGGTTCAGGCCTTACTAAATCGTAGAAGTAATCGTTCAGTTTTGGAAAAAGAAAAAAAATCATTGGAAGGCTTTCATTGTTGTGTTACACTTTACTTGGTCTGAATAAGAATCTGACACGGCCAGAGTCTAATATATTATTGAAAATTATTTACTTTAGAAGTATACGTAGTCAAGTTACATTTTATGTAACAAAGATGGATTAGCTGCTGTATAATCCTTTAGTCCACAGTTTAATTGATAAACTTCAAGAATTTTTGGAATTGCGGTAGACAGTTAATGCTTAGACAGTAATATAGCCATAATGCTTCTTCATCAGGACAGGATTCTGCTGTTTTTAATTCCAGTTTAGCTTGCCTACGGCTTTTTATGATTTCCTCCAGTCTCAGTAACAAAATGCCCCGTTTCAGCACGTTTGCATTTCTGATATATATATACTGTATATATTTTGTTTTATCCAACTTCTCAATAAATTTTCCCTTTTACTGCTCTCTGTATTTCTGGCTGCTTTGAAAATCACCAGACTGGATGATGAAAAATATAAAATTTCATTAAGGTGAAGATGATCGCTATACTTGATGAAAGTTTTCAAGAATTATTCATGGAAAAGCACGCATCCACATGTCTACATATTTACACACTAACTCTTTACACACACCCATACATACATATATATATATATATATATATATATATATATATATATATATATATATATATATATATATATATATATATATATATATATATATGGGTGGAGTGTACAATAGTGTGATTGGATATATATATATATATATATATATATATATATATATATATATATATATATATATATATATATATATATATATATATATATATATATATATAATGTATATATACCCATGTGTGTATGTGTGCTTCTAAATAGTAAACTCTTACTATTATTACTAACGCTATTGGTACTGCTCCCTTTACTTGAAATAAAACTACATGAATTCAGCTTGTTACATTCAAGCTTTACCACCCGGGTTGAGTTAGAGCAAAATCTAACCGATAGAGACCAAGTGACAGAATGTCATGATGGGTTACATATACCCAATTGGAGACGGTAACCCCACACAATAATTACATTCTTTTCAAAAGCAAGAGAAAGTAAATGAAGAAGAAGGAAGGAGGGAAACTTTTGTCCTTGATCACAAAAGGAAGTTCACTGGTGATTGAAATAAGAAGCCAGAGAAAATTAGAACAATGTATTCATTCATGAAACTGGGAGACTGCAGCCAGCCGTTGTATACTTCAGTATCAAAGTCGTTGATGAAATGTTTAGCATGACTTTCTTTCGTTGAATTCTGATTCAATTTTGCTTAATGTTTCCGTTCATCTGTTACTTTTCCTTGAATAGCGGACCAAGGGCTCTTTGGCTATACATTGCTTTCAGTAGTGCGAAAATGCTGCTTCAGTTGTACTTCTTTTTATTTCTTGCATTTTAATGTTATCGACATAATGAAAGTCTGCCTGTCAGTTTTTTTTTTTTTTTTTTTTCAACATGGTGGGCACCTGATGACTCCCTCCCAAAGTCTTGAAATTACATCATAGCGAAACTAAAACCCTTCTAAATCCCATCTCTCGAATTCCTCTTTGTCGTCGGCGTCTTCTTTTGCTCTCTACAGGCAGGCAAGAGCCTTTAGAATCACTTCAAATCTGCTCATGTCTCCTGTACATTCAAATCCCTTTCAACCTTCTGCCAGCACACCCCACCGTCATTTTGCTGGCGACGAACGAACGCACACATGGAAGGGCCGAAAGGATGGTGACTATCTTTATCTCTCTCCAGTTTTTTGTCTGAATTATCTCCTAGAGTTACGAACCAAAGATCGGCATTGCCTCTCTACTCTGGTTTACAACTTTAAAGATATTTGTCAGTACCCTGTTTTTTTTTTTTTCTCCTTTATTTTTTTACTTTCTCCATACGTTTTCGTCATGATAAAGTCTGTCGCGCCGTGCAGTTCATAAACAAGAATGATGGAATATCTAAATATATATATATATATATATATATATATATATATATATATATATATATATATATATATATATATATATATAATATATATGTGTATATATATATATAAAATATGTGTATGTATATATATATATATATATATATATATATATATATATATATATATATATATATATATATATATTAGATTCTTTTGCTCTTATACTACTTGAATTTCAACCTGAAAAACTTACGGATATATACAGGTATGGAATATGCCGAGCATCATCAAATTCCAATTTAAAAAATCACTCATTCATTCATAATAAAATATATCTAATAGAAATAGCATATTTAATGGATAAATCATCATCACCTGTCTTTAATAAATTATGGCTTAGTCTGTAGAGTGAAACTTTTAAATAAGATTTTCTGTGCCACTACAACTCCAGGAGACGATTCCACATGAGAGAGGGCCGCAGGAAAGAGATCCAGTAGTGATTCCTCCTCAGCACTCAAACATCTCATAGTAGTCGAGTCATTCACGAGGAAGTTGATGTGTGTGGATGTGAATGCGCCTCTTTGCATGTGCAATCGTCTTCACTTAACAGTTCTTAAATAGTCGAATTTTTTATTGTTAACCATTTAAAAATGAGAAAAAAAAGAGACAATTGGCTTCCAATACATAATGTCTTAATCCTCCCAAAAAAAATTTCTGAAGAGAAACTAGAAGGAAAAAGCATAAGAGTGATGACTGATCATTGATTTTCTCCAGTGATTACATTCCTTTTCCTTTGAGAACAGAAGTGGAATTGTTGGTCATATGGTAGAAGATTTCAGGCACGTGGACGTACGACGCTATTGTAGGTATAAACTGTTGCTTATAACAAATGGATTATTTCATATATATATATATATATATATATATATATATATATATATATATATATATATATATATATATATATATGTATATGTATTATAGTGAAGAATGAGAAGGGAGGCCCACGTTATACATATAGATGACGTACATGTATGTATGTATGTTTGAGTAGATATATACATGTGTAGCTAGAGATATATATATAACACTCCAGTGTCTCCCGTATGTTGGCACTCATTCCTGACATGCATACACCACAAGGCAACCATAAAATACGTAGCACCGACAAACAGACGCCGGGAAGGAGGCACGGAAACCCCCTCCCAAGCCGGCAACGGACGCAAAACAACAGTCAACTTGAAACAACACATCCCAAAAAAGGGCTTCTCAGTTAGCTCATCTCTTTAGTTTTTTTCTATTTTCTTATCGTTCGTTTATTTTTCTTGTTTTCCATTCCTAGGGCTCTTTTATAAATATATTTAATTTGATTCCCTCTTCATCAAAGCAAATCTATTTGACCTGATATATGCAAATATAATATATTTTGCGTTACTTTCTTCGACTCTCTCTCTCTCTCTCTCTCGCTCTCTCATTCACTCTCTCTCTCTCTCTCTTGTCTCCTTTGCATGTTTTAGCATAATAGTAGTTGTATTGACTAGCAAGACCTAAGGGTACGATTTATCGACTTTCTAGATATTTTTACGATGTGGTATTTAGACCTTATCTTCCTATAATCTATTTGAGATTTTTCACTAATCTTGATATACCTCATTTCCAAGAAAAAATATATAAAAGTCTTCTTGGTAGTCTGTCTCCCAAATCAAGATTTTATTAATCTAACACCTCCTATATCACACAAGCAGTTGGCCAACGAGACCGCTTGTGTCTGCACCTGCCTCAACCAGATAGTCTGCACTGTAGAATATTCCTTGTTATGTGAGAGACAGCCAGACAGGCTGTCTGTTGCTTGTGAAAGCCAGCAAGTTTGCACCATATATTCCTGCCCAGCAGCAGCTTGTGGAAATGCTAGTTAACCACCTAATTGTGCGAGGTGGAAGCTAGTAGGGTTTTCCCGCTCCCAGTCTACCGCTCCTTCATCCTGTGACCTTCTTCCTTCCTGACTCCACACTCCTTAGAACACTAATCTAAACCCAAGACCATTTCACCTTCCCTGTAGGACACACTCCACCCCTTCCCCGGAAAAGTAGCTTTTCTACTTGCATGCGAACTGCTAATATCTAAAACCCCGCCTCGAAAATGGATTACCATCACGAGAATCCAGAGTAGCCCTAGCCTCGAGCTGATCCCAGTTGAATCAGAAGCCTCCTTGTCCGTTGTCCTGCACGCCCTCAAAAACCCACGATGACCCCCTCCGTCCTGATGTCAAGAATCAGAAAGCTCCCTTTTTCCCCGCGCTAACATGTACACGTCACGTCTCAGACGCGACTGACGACATGTGGCCTTAGACCGCCTTTTTCCTTGTATCTAATGAATTTGTTGCTATTGTTGTGACTGTTGTTGTGTCCACGTAGGCTGTTCATGTTTGCCAACCTGTTGTAGCTGTCTACGCTAATTCCCTGCTGTTATTTTGTGTCGTTTGTAGTATTAAGGATTTTTTTTTATAAACCTCCACATTGGTATGGATATTTTTTCTTTATTGGTAGATTACTGACCTAGATGGGTAAAAAGATCAAGGCTTTGCTTTCCACTAGCTTTTGTAGAGTGGCAGAAATACCGAACTGGAGGTTATGCACGTAGAAGTAAGGTAGATTTAAGCATTTATCCTTTAGATATCAAGAGATCAAGCTCATTATTATGATGCATCTGATGTCATTTTTTTAAATTATAAAGTGTCTAAGTTTGCTTCTATGACGTCAAAATCATCAGTATTAAAATTACTATTTATTTGTATCT
Source organism: Macrobrachium rosenbergii (assembly GCF_040412425.1). NCBI lineage: Eukaryota > Metazoa > Arthropoda > Malacostraca > Decapoda > Palaemonidae > Macrobrachium > Macrobrachium rosenbergii. The sequence goes on from NC_089744.1 coordinate 8,372,788, forward strand.
ATTTATCTCCAGAAATTAAATTATCTATACCATGAATGTTTTATACAGCTGGCTAGACAGAGAAAAAAGTGTTATTTTTATAATCTCCCGTAAAGCTATAGGTTCAGTGACTTTTGATCAACGCTTGCATGGCATGCCATATATACATAAAAAACGCATGGGGACGCACACCCGGGCTCACACGAAAGGTACGCTTACAGAACATGGCACGTCAGGGAGCTTACTTAAATCAAAAAGACTTCCTTGTGGTTTGTCAGCGCATGCGCGCCCTGCTTCTTCATTCCCTGAAGGAATTTGAAGTGGAATCATTGGAGAGGAGAAGAGTCGCAAGCATTGATGACTGCTTGCCCTTGCAGAGTCCCTAAAGTTTTCACCCCTGAAAAGATCCAGTCCTCAACTGTGAATGAAACGTTGTCAGTAAAGAAACCCATTCAGTGACTGCTCCTCCACCTGCAACTCATAATGATGGATATGACTGCGCAAAAGGTGTACCGAGCAGTGAGAATTAGATGGATACGGCTGTCAAATTCCTTGACCTGCAGAATTCTTAATTGTTTCCACATCCCAGGCAGTTCCTCCAGACACTAGCACACCCGATTATTATTTTCCACAGCATCGAGATTCAGCTCATGGAAACGCAAGGCACTGTAAATAACCCGCGGCTCACATTCAAAAGATAAAAAATGGTTAAAAAAGAAACATACACAGAAAAGAAAGTCATTTAAGTGTCAAGACCCATTTCAGAACGAGATTAACCCTGTCTGTGCCAGTGCTGAGGCGGACGCTATGAGCCCGTTTGTGCTACTATCGAGGCAGCGCTCAATACGGGAGGCCTTTAGTCACTCACTGTCCCAGAAATAAGGATCATGCTTAGTCCCAATGCAAAATTTAGTCAGATTTGAATGTAAGTTTTGAAAGCAACTAATGCAAATTGTGATAAGATGTTGATAAAGTCACTCAGTGCTTGATAATGACCTACCAGCACTTCAAGGTTCATTCTCAGTTCAAGAAGAAACAGATTTGGTGTGTCAGGTCGAGATCAGCTCTACGGCTGTTATTAGACCATATTAACTTTATTCTAAATTAATAAGGCATGAATGTTCTCAAATCAGTGAAGACTATTTTTTAGTGGAATAAGACCAAAAAAAAAATTGCTATTTATTTCATAAGAGAGGGAACCCCCGCGTTCTACTGGTCATCTTGCTCTTACTGAATGTGTGGTCAAAAGAAGTCACCAAATCAGTTCTTTCTTGGGTCAATGGAATGCACCTGAAAGGTCTTTTAGGAGTCGTTAGTCTAACCAATTACAAGTACTTCCCATCCATCTCCCTTTCTTTTCAACAAAGGTGTACCTTTCTTTTCAACAGATTTAAAAGGAAGTTCAATAATTTACTGTTCTTAAACTTAAGTATTGAGTGTTAGCCAAGTACAGTCATAATAAAACCCACAATTGATTTACATATGAGTAACAAACATATTATTATTATTATTATTATTATTATTATTATTATTATTATTATTTCAGCTGCCACGACTATTAGTACTGCTGATACTGCAACGTCTGTTACTGCTGCTATTAAAATAGTCAGCAGAATCAGTGAATGCAGGCGAAGTACTTCTAGCGTATATAGTGATTTTTTTCAATTTTCCTTTTGTACTAAATAATATTCCTTTACGATCATGTTACCCTTGTTTTCATAACGCTTTTTATTTTAATTGTTACTATAATTTAATCAGTGTTGAAATTTTAATGTTTTTATTATTTTTACAATATTGTTATTAATATTGTTGTTGTTCAGTTGACCTACAATCATTGTTACAGTATTTGTTTGTTTGCTTCCCTATTGCACTCATTAGCTTCTATTAATCATCACCGTTTTCATGCCTTTTCCATTTAAGCATTTTATATCATTTCTTTTCCTATTTTTGTGTTTGGTATTGCCCATTGCTTCTTCCATTTATTTTCTACTCATAATGCCTAACATGTTATTACTAATATAATCTACATCTGATCATTTATATCAGATTAATGTTATACAGAATTTAACGGAAAGTACATATTCATTGAGACATAATGTCGGATCATTTCGTGTCGGATCAGTCGCACGCAAAGCTATTTTTTCTTTTTTCTTTTTTTTTTTGCTAAGATTCTGCATAAGCGTTTTATCTGATCAGCACTCAGCACTACTCTGCTCTTGAAACCCCTTCCTCCATTATTCCCCTCAAGATCCCTATCATCATCTAATTAAAGGAGAACAATACATTAAGGACGTATGTGTCGACTCTTCATTTTTTTTCCCAAGCTTGAGCATTCAGGAGAAAGGCTTTTACATTTACATTACTGATTTTTCCTTATGTGAAATACGGGAAAAGGAAAAATTTCCTTTGCATTTTTTCTTTCTTTTTTGTCGATTTCAGCCACAGTGAGAGACCTTTGCATGTTACAGCACTTTTTTTTCCTTTTCATTATGTAACGAGAATTGATTCTACTACTTACCCTGCCGGTGATTGTCCATCGCTGTGATGACAAAATGTTCTCCAGCAGTAATCATTTGCTTTTTATTTTCCCCTTTTCTCTCATTTAATACTTTTTTCGTTTGCTGAGTGAAAACAGGTACATTCCCCTGGGAGTTTGGCTCAACTGCGCCAAGACTGACTGTGACATGGAAAGGGTCAAGCCTTTCAAAGTTATGGTGGTTCATTGTGCTGTCTGAGAAGCGAAGGAAAAGCGAAGTAGCTTTTTTATTAGATACGTTTGTAGAAAGTCTGAACATGATACGAGTCCCTCAGCATAGTCTTTATTTTATCATTTTCCTCCTTTAGTTGTCAGTTGGCTGCTGTTAGGCTCTCAGTATACCCTTCCTTATCAGTTGTCTCCTTTGGATTACTTCTGCGTAGCAACGTGGAGATTCATTTAGCCGAGTATCTGTCTGTCCACGACCAGCCTCACCCTGTTTGTGTTGGGGGGAGGGTTTGATGAGTCCAAAGTGCCCCATGCCCATGGCTTCGGACTGCGCCCCGTCACCTAATCCACACACCCTGTTCACCCATCACGCGTAACCTCGCTGCTCCAGCTTCAATAGGTTGATTTTGTAGTCAAGAGGATTATTTTCTATTTCTTCCAAGATCTTGTCCATTTTCAGTAAAGATCCAGTTAATCATTTTTCTCTCTCCTCCTCGGAGGAAATGTTTTGATTTTCAAGCTCACCTATTCAAGTCCGTAATGTGTTATGAACGTGTTTTTCTGGCATCAAAAGGTTTAGAACGCACATTCCCTTTTTGTAATCTTTGTCTCTTGAACTTTCCAGTGTTACTGCAAAGGAACTGAAACCTCTTGGTTGCTAAGTATGAAATCATTGATCACTGCTCGATCCCAGTAGGCTACAACACGTTGCTTCGTATGATATAGTTTCCTTCCATTTCATTCCCCCGTAGAGAGAAAGCAAAACTCCGTAGAGGCTAAGCCCCACTTTCTCTTCCTCAACACCACCATCACCACCACCACCACCACCACCTTATGTCTTAGCTTCACGAGCTTGCCACCCTTTTGACGCATTAAGATTCTCTTTTTTTTACACCCACAGTGACTTACAGTGGATGACTTTGAATCGTGCAATTTAGCAATTAGAATAGCGGTGGTGTTGTGAACGGTAGGTAGACCAACGTGTATCATATGAGGGACTTGCTACTGAATGGTACCTGCAACCTTCCGTCTCCTATAAAGTTCGAACTTTGCAAAAGAGAAAGTTCCGTCAAGGAAAGTGTTCAATGAGTGATCTATTTAGAGGTTCACAGATTCCTCATTTGTTTACAGCTAACTAATATTCCGCCTCTACAAGATGTTTATTTCACCCTCTGCCTGAACTCTACCTTCATCACCGCTGAGCCCCTCCATTCCCCCTTCCCCTCCCCTTCCCCTTCCCCTTCTCCCTGCTCTTTCTGTTTCCAAAACAATAATCTGTCTGCTGCGGTTTTCACAGCACCCTACAGCTTTGTTTGACTAATTATAAAAGGAGGAAGCTTTGATTTCTTTTCATGATAAAATGCAAAAAATCAGAACAAGAAAATCATGGATGCTCATCAGACACCATTTTATGACTGAGATCTGTCATGGTCGAAGCTGCAGTCCAAAATAGGTTGCTTGATCTCTACTTCACCACAGCTGGAGTCAATAGTCCTGAGCCAAGAACGTGCATTACCTAAGCCAGTCAAAGGAAGTCTCCCTTATGGAAAGAAAGCCGTCGGTGTTGTTGTCTTGCTTCTCAGCTAGAACAAAAAGGATAATGTTGTTGTTGTATAGAAATAAAAAAAAAATTAGAATGGGGCTTCACCCACGGGTTTCCACAAAGGATTCTCACCACATCCTATTTTCTAAGAAGACTTGAACGTGAAGATTTCTTGATCTCTCGCGCTAGAGTTAAGGAATGACTTCAGATTGATTTTTTGAAATTGTTTCTTGTTTTTTATTTGTTTGTTTATTTTATTTTTAAAAAAAGTAGCATTGATGGTGCCACAAAAAGAGAGTTCCTGCTTCATGATGTCTTTTTTTTTCTCTTTTCATCCTTCAGGATTTCACAATGGATTTCTATTTTCGGCAGTATTGGAAAGACCCTCGATTAGATTTCAGTGCACATAAAGGTGTGAGTGAGATCCAAGTGAGCACAGACTACACCGGCAAAATTTGGGTGCCTGACACCTTCTTTCCTAATGAAAAGCGAGCTTACTACCATACAGCCACCACCGCCAATGAGCTCTTGCGCATCTTAGCCAATGGCCAAGTGTTGAGGAGTATAAGGTAATTACACATCAGATACACTGCTGATGCACTTCGTTCTGCCTTGCAAGGGTGGGCTTTGCATCACTCTCTTACTTCATTAATCCTTCATATTTAAGGAAGAAGAGAGAGAGAGAGAGAGAGAGAGAGCAACGAAACATCATTTTGCTCGCCGTCACCGACAACACTCCTTCTCCTCCTCCTACTCCTCCTCCTCCTCCTTCCTCTCTTGTTAGGCCAGTGAGGAAAGGGAGAAAGAGCGCAAAAGCAGGGTTCGCGATGACACCAGACGAACAGAGAGAAAGCGCCATGGCATCATCTCTGTGGCGCAACATTGCAGGTGTAAATTCTGAGCATTGAAATTAGGGGATGTCCAGTTTTGTCTCCTTTTAGCCATTGGACTACAACTCCTCGCATTCCTCCCACCAAACTTCCCTTTTCTTTATTTTCAAACAAGATGACCAGTCATCTCCATGAGGATCATTATTTTCTCTTGAAATCTGTACGCTTCCCTCTTGCCAAAGACTAGTCTAGTTCCAAAACAGTACCGATCAGGTGTGCCACCTTTTTGTGTAAATTTGAGCCCCCTGTACAGATAACCCTTGTACCCAAGACTTTGGCAAATGACAGTTAAAGATCAGCTGATGAACTTCATGGCTTTAATAATACCACTCTAGATGATGTGTTTGGAATTCCAGCTCTTCCTGAACTTAAATTTTCTTCCACATGTCTGTCGGAAAGCTCTCCTGACTGTAGCACCTTAAAGGAACCAACAACTTCCACTCCTTGAGTCCAGTGTCCACTCCCGGTCTCCTCCTGACAGTAACCCAGTCCGCCTTCCTCATTTCTTCTTCTCTGCAACAGCATCAAAATATTCGCTTTCTTTTCTGTGCCCTCTCAATACCCGAACTTTTTAGACGTCTACATATCCCTTTATTCGTCATGGTAACTGTTGGGCTTCCAGGCCTGCTTAGAATCAGAGGCCGTGGACATTAACACACAGTAGCTTCAGGAGGTCGTCTTCCACAGCCTGTCTTTATCACCAAAAATTTTTGTTGTTGTTCTTTCCTGCGCCTTGAATTGCGATGTGAAACTAAACATGTGTTTGTTGCCACTGAGGCCACGTGATCACGCAGCGGATGCCAGAGCGCTGATAAAACTATGCAACGAAAGCTATAAATAACACAAGAGATGTTTTCTAGCAGTGCACTTGCGCACCTCTGTTAAAAAAAATGAACTTCCTTCTTTTTTTCGTGTTCCTCACATTTTCTCTTCGTCACATATTCTTCACCATCTTCTTTTTCCTTTCTGTTTTCTTTCTCTTCTCCTTTTTATCTACTCCTTTTCGCTATCGTGGTTCTAAACCGTTCCAGCACTGGATTCAGTTTGTTGCTACGTGTTCATGATTGCTTTAATGCCTCTTGGAGTAACTGTATTTTGTTTGACATGTTCAGCAGAGTTTGAGAAAAATACCGTATATGTATATGTATATATATATATATATATATATATATATATATATATATATATATATATATATATATATATATATATGTATATGTATATATATATATATATATATATATATATATATATATATATATATATATGTATGTATGTATATATATATATATATATATATATATATATATATATATATATATATATATATATGAAAAGCAAACGTTTTCTTGGTCCTTTCAACTTTCTCCTATATCTTGGGAAAACAAACCAAACCTTGCTCTGTGTCTGTCTCTTTCGAATGAATGTTTGCTTGGCTTCCGATCTTCTTCGCAGCTCTGCACCTCCCTCCTCCTAGTGCGCCTCTCCCATCCCCTCCCATCTCGAAAAGAAGTCGAATGACTTTCGTTAGATAACAGATGTAGAACCTTTTTTCTTAGTTCACTTGGAGGCATATATAATACTCCGCACTGTATATACTGTACACCCTCTCCGATTGCAAACTGGATTTTCATACCATTCCGTTTTGAAACAGAACTTGCACATTTCACTACCATTCCATGTGTCCAGAGAAAGCTCCGAGATCGAATTTCAGAAACGGTTTTTGTTTTTCCACTTTTGGGGTACTTTTGATCATTAACTTGGTAATGTCTCCTCCCCTGATCTCCTCCTGCCAACCTCCAAAATCTAATAGTTTTCGTGGTTCCCTCACTTTTGAATCCCAGTTCTAGATCCACATATCTTTAGGTGAGCCAATCGTTCATGTTGGCAATTTGTTTTTAATTGCCCTGATATCGTTCACTCACAGATATGGTGTGCTTTCTGGTAAACGAAAATGGAATTTTGAGCTTTTAAACTTTGATGTCATCTATACCAAATCCTATGTAGAAGTGTAGTGCTGCAGTGCATCTATTAAATTTCACGATCTTTCATTCAGCTGTTTGGGGATAACCGGACTCCCTTGTCATTCGTACTTGATTCACTATCTAGAAAAAGTCACCGCCCTTAATCAGTGCACCGATGTCTTGATTCACTGTCCTATGGCTGATATGAACACCTTTATTTACAACTACTTTACTCTGTGAAATAAAACTGCTATATTTCAGTGTCAAATCTTGTGCTTTCTGTTTAACTAAATTTCTCGAACCCGAGTCATCCGACAAAAATTTAATATGATTTCTTAGATTATTTTAAGCCGTTACGATCATAACCTACAAGACATCTGAATATATTCGAGTGTACCATAACATCACTCTCACGTAACCTAAACTGAGAGAAACATGAAGGCTGTTTAAGTTGGAACAAGTGAGCTAAATACACAGAGATGATCAAGAAAATTAATCAAACGAGAAGCTTCTCCTTTAAATAATGCTGACAGATTAATAGAAGACAGAATGCCCTCAAATTTCCGTTAAGAAAAAGCTTGTGCCTATGTTTTCAAGAGCCTTTCAATTAAACGTTTTCATGAAACATCAGTGTGAAGCAGTTGAGGGACAATTCATCCAACCTGTAGTCAACTCATATATAGAGATACTAATCATGACGTATATTCACCTCTTCCCTCCCCCAGAAGAAATATATCAGAATATTTATATTATATATATATATATGTATGTGTGTATATCTCCACATGGTACATAATTCCTCTACTTAGTACCTGGAAAGATCCCTCCACAAAATACATATGGCTATTTCAAAATATCCTCAGTCATTCGCTCAACAACGTTTTCACTTTGTAGCACTCAGTTCTCTACTAATGATGCCTTCACTCTTGACCAAAAGAATGTACTAAAAAAATATGAGAAAACAGCTAAGGTCACGTTATTCTAGACAATCAATGAATCCACGAAAGACAATGTGGTCATTTGGACGTTTCTTTGAGGCAAGATCTCTGAATGCTACAAATCCAAGCCCTGCCATCTTAATGATGATTTTTCTTTATATATATATATATAATTTTTTTTTTTTTTTACAAACGCTTTCCGAGTGCAGATACCATCCCTTCGAGTTTTTTCTGTGTACTGGAGAAGTCTAGAGCTTTCACACATGACTCCGTACAAGAAAAAAAGGAGGACGATCCATATACTTTGAAACCACCTGTTTCATATATATTTTTTTTCCTAGATTGATTCATATCACATATGATTTTTTCATGCCATTTTATTATTATCATTATTCTATTTATCATTTTTGTTTATTTGACTTCTCATCCCTCAACCTCTTCAAAAATACAAGAGCAATATTATGATGGAGGTCGTCTCAATGAACGAAAACGGTGTCCAATGAAAGCTATGATTCCTGTTTATTTCATGATGATGTGCCAATTTATTATATGTCATATTTTAGATTTTCAGACGGAGGTGGTCCCAGCATCTGTCTTTTTTCTTACATTGTCACAGTTATACTTTTACTCTGTCTACTCACACCCCTTTTTTTATTATTCTGTCTGACTGGAATGTCACAAATTTATATCACTGAGGATGGAATGTTCAATTCACGTTTTTCTTTGCTAATAATTGTGTCTCTGTGATGGTTTTCTTGTTGTTCAACCTATCCTCTCTTTCATTTCCTCCTCCTCCTCCTCCTCCTCCTCCTCCTACTCCTCCTCCTCCTCCTTATCACTTTCTCTGAATTTTGTACATTTAATAACTAATTCTCTTATTATCCTTCTTTACAGTCTGTGGTTCCTCTATTGCTGTTTACGTTTCATTTTACTCTCGTTTCTTTTGTGTCACATTTAATTCTTTCTTGTACTTTCGCTCCGTTCTTCTATATTTCTATATTTTGTATCTATTTACACTATGTCGAAACACTTTGAGTTGATCTTGCAACCACCCAACACGCCCGGACACAAATCGCTCCAATGCAGCAGTACCTAGGAACCTACCTGCGTCCTTAAGACGCCGCCCCACTCAAATTCAGCACTGAACCCAGTCACCACAAAACCCATGTTACCTCTGCTCTTAGTTTGCAAAGACTGAATCAAATTTCCCCTCGAGATCTCCTTTCAGTGATTAAATGATTCTCGCATTCCTTTGAACAGAAAAATAAACCGGAAATGACTCTTTTCATAACATCACTAGATAACCTGAGTACTGCTTTTGTAGTCTCCTTGCGCCTAGTCTTTCTGTTTTTCTTTTTTTTTTTTTTTTTTGCACAGTACACAAATAATTACTTTCTTCCAGTACTTGTAAACAGTGTTGATGATGATGATTATGATGATGATGATGATGATCACACTCACAAAATTTCCTCTTAATTTCTGATCACATGTAATATTGCGAGCCTCTTCACTCCTCTTCTTTCATTCTTTTCTTCTTATTCTTTCCTTTCATCCTAAGCTTCGAAGTCATTCCACTTCGTACTTTTCTTTGACTGATCCTTCTCCTTCTCCTTCTTCTTCTTATTCTTCTTCTTCTTTATCTTCTTCATCTTCTTCTTCTTCTTCTCCTTCTTCTTCTTCTGTAAAAGGTATGACTGACGATGTGGATGGGTATCACGTGTGATAGCTATGCATATTATTTATTGACTTCTATGGACTCATGTCTACTTTTTGACCAACAGTTACCATCATACTTGATTTTTTCCAAAAGAGAGAGAGAAAATAGATAAAAACCCAAAGGAAAAATAATAAGTCAGACAAATCAAATGTTTTCTGACCTCTTAAAAATTATTTTGCTCTCTTCAATTCTCTAGCTGACACTTGCTTTTGTTTCTCCGATTTCTTCAGGATTTTACTCTCGACTTTTATTTCCGCCAACACTGGACCGATCCTAGGCTGTCCTTCCCCGACCGCGGGGGTTTGGACGAGCTAACTGTGGGATCGGAGTATCTACAGAAAATCTGGGTTCCAGACACGTTTTTTGCCAATGAGAAGAAGTCCTATTTTCACATGGCCACCACCTCTAATGAGATGCTCAGAATCACCAACCAAGGGAAAGTGTTGCGGAGTATCAGGTAAGAGTGACATACCGGGGAGAGCCAAGGTGGGGGTGGTCAGTGGGTACAGAAGGACAATGCCAGTCACAGAAGCCGTCCGTCTTCCAGCTTAGTTCAGCAGAGTTCATGTCAAGCTCCATCATCCATCCAGCTTATCATTCCCGACCCTTGAAAACCTTCTCACATCCCTCGGCTCTGTCGTCTCGTCAATAAGCAGCCTAAAGTTTCACGATATTCATCCTTAAAGTTGATTCCATTGAAATGGGCCTTCTGTAACGTATAGAAACGCCAATTTTAACAGTTGATGTGTAGTCACTTTGTAACTTTCTGTTAACTAAAGAAGGGGTAAAAAGGAGAGACGTCCAGTTATTTGCTAAGTTTAGAGTCCATCGCCGAAAATCGACCGTCGTCAGAACAATTAGAGTCCCGTGTCTCATTTGGAAAATCTGTGGATGTTAAAGTGGTTCTGACTTTCTTTAGTACATTCATATTTACATAATGATGATTTTCAATGCAAGTAAAAAAAAAAAGCTTTATGGCCTCAGATTTCATTATTACATTCCGAGTTAGACTGCAAGTAAATGTAGTGTCTTGGATGCCTTCTTTTGTAAGCATTCTGTCAAAATAATGTTGTCAGCATTCGTTAATAAACAATGGCGCCAGTATTTTTAGTAAAGTGTTGTCAGTATTCTTGCAGTGAGGAATTATCTTTCAAACCCTGCCCTCATCGTTGTGTAAAAACCACTTAACTGAAGATATTTGCGTAAAAGGACGACAATCAAACATCCTTACACCATTTTCACCCCGAGACTCCCAACCTTTCACACTTACAAACAAAGGAAGCTGAGATGCCTTGAAGGACAACCCATATGCAAAGATTTTAATCTTGTATTTTGAATCAGTTAACGCTTTGTTTTGAATTACATTGTTTAAAGAAGGGATCGAAACCCCCCTAACAAATACTTTATATTCATAGATATATTCAAGGAATGGACATTCAAGAGGAAAACCCTAACTTGGCTCCCTTGATATGAGTGTTAGATAACATTTAGTTTATGGATGTTTAATTTTTCATTCCTTTATTTTCTGTTTCACGGAATTTCTTGTATGCGTGTGTAATCTCTAATGCACAGTTAATGACTCCGTTTTAATTTTTTTTTCTGTGTTACGACAGTCATGCGTTCAGCCTTCCATTATGTTGCGGTCATGTATGTGTATGTGTCATAGTCTTTGTAAGCGCATGTATACACATCTGTATGTCTAGGCGTGTAAGTGTGTGTTTGTTTCGGTATGCACATTAGACGATGCTTTAGGAAAAGAGAATCAGACTTACCCAGTTACAAATGATAATCTTGCTGTTGAGAACTGGAGTGAGTATGCTGAAGACAAATCATCGTTACCTCGCGATGAGATCAGGTCACACGTTGAGGAAATCCAGTAGTCTTTGAGATCCAACTCTCTACCCCCATGGCCGAACCAAGAAGCTAATCAAACAAATTGGTTTTCAGTCAGCACTTGCACACACGTACACACACGCGTGTCGTCTGTACTCGATACAATTACAGACATACACCAGTGTATGTCTGTAATTGTATCGAGTACAGACGACAGGCAGCTAGTAATTGCGACTGTATTGAAATGTAGTCATTCAGTCACTCAGTCCTTCTGTGTTTGGTGAGTTGGGTGGACTTTTTAACCCTTGCTTTCCCTTCATTCCAATATGCTGTGACTTTTCATGGAACACACATACATAGTATACACACACAAATACACACATAATATACATGCCACTGTCAAATAGATATAGGTAGCTTGCGTGAGTGTATATGTGTGACAACATTGTTAAAGAAACCCAATAACAGTGGTTGCAGCCGAATTTTGAGGTCGTAAGATTTAGTTCCCAAATGCTACACCTTTCTCGTTCCCTCCCAAAAAGGGTAAATCAGTTTCATGGAAAGAGAAGGTCACTTGCCCCATGCTTTGGTCACTAGACTGACGTTTCTTTAGAGTGTGTGTGAGTGATCCTTCAGGACAGAGAATCTCTGAGTCTCCTCTGAGACTCCGGCCACTGAGACCAAGGATGGATGAACGGGTATAGGTGAGTGACGCGCAGTCAAAAACACCAGTGAATTGACTGGCGCCTTTTTTTTTTTTTTCCTCTCTCGTTTTGTTTTCTCATTTGTCAGTTTATTGTGGTCGATTTCAGAGGAACCCAAAGCTACTCTCTCTTTCCCCAGAGCACAAGGTATACGTATCAATTTATCTGTTTCCATTAATGATGTCTTTTTTATTGTTGAGATTTTTTTCTTTTGAAAATTCGTGTCTTCTGTAAGATGAAAATGGAGGAAATATAATGTAATTTACTGATGTTACAGTCATACTAAATAAAGAGAATTGTTTTACTTTGAATGCTAAATAAGGTTACGTCTTAAATTTACTGTTGTCTAATTATCTGCCATACCTTTATCTTATCCATTATATATGCACTGTTAAACTGTTTCAATAATGTCATTGTATATGCTATAAATATTTCTCAAAAATGCTGACATTTTTTTTGTTTTTGTTTTGTTTCTCCCAAATGCTGGGTTCAGTTTTATCCAGACTTTCCGTTGTTTTCGTCCCACTACATCGTGCAACCCAACTTCCACCCAAACCCCCTGAAGAAATTCTCCTTTACCCTTCTTACGCAGAGCAGCCCTCAAACCATCCCAAGCCGTCCTTTCTTCCGAAGAAAGAATAAAGCTCTCATCCAGTTTCTTGGGTCAACTGTTCGTCTCTTGGTGCATCTGCTTCAACGATGCCTTTCTGCCCTTGTTCAGTCCCGACTCCGACCCCAAAACAAAGTGATCAAGGTCTTTGAACAGCTGCCCCAAAAAAAGAGCCTTTTTTCATTAATGATTCTAGAGTTGCAAATTCAGCTTAGTCGTGTTTGAAAAGACCGTTATACTGTGGCGCCTGGGATCTTCTTCACTCTTGAAGTGTCCGTTGCCCCCAACTCTCCCTTAATTTCTTGAAAATACTGTCGAAGCTTTTTCCCCATTCATATTTCCTGTTCCTTGCTTTCCATGAATTTTTCACGTTTATCTGCTTCCCTTTCCGTTCCCAGTCCTTTGTTTGCTGTATCTCTGCCTTGGATGTAATTTCTTACTTTAGTGCGAATCTAAATAGACTCCTAGAGTTACTTGATGAAAACGGTTAAAAACATGCGTCTTTCATATGAATGGTAGTTTAAACGTAATTCTTTGTATGTACACACACACACATATATATATACATATATATATATATATATATATATATATATATATATATATATATATATATCTATATATAAATTATATATGTGTATGTACATATATATATATATATATATATATATATATATATATATATATATATATATATATATATATATATATATATATATATATATATATATATATAAAAGTTTATATTTATTTATACTTGATAGTTACTTAAAGTTCCGCATTGCTTGACCCAATATCGCATATGAAGTACGCAAAAGACAAAAGATATTCATCATATAATAAAGTATTTTTGAAATAACCGTCCGTGCTGTCATCGTAAAATTCCAAAAATATTTCCTACCTTCTCAGCCTGTGAGCACTGGTAGGAGGACTTGTTTCTTATCTGATTTGTGGTACTAATCTAGAGATTTTTTCTCTCCCACCCCAATCCCCTTCCCCAACCCCCAACCCCCTTCCTACGACACTTTGTCTGTCGGTCCTACGTCAACGTCCATGTCAAATCACATTTTTGTTTCTGAACCCCTCCCTTTTTCCTCTCCACCCCCTTGTCCGCCCCCCTACCTCCCTCTCCCCTACCCATATGCTGCATCCTTGGACCGTCGACTGGACTCCAGATTGACCATCACAGCATCATGCCCCATGAACCTGCAATACTTCCCCATGGATCGACAACTCTGCATCATTGAGATCGAAAGTTGTAAGTATAACTTTCTTTTTGGGTGCTCATTTTTATTTTGCTAATAATGATGCTATAATTGTTGTTTTTTAATCCCTGTTTCGGTGGATTGTGAAGCTACTTTGCTGCTGCAATGACAGAAGATTTATAAAAGACATTTCGTGATGGGAAATTTCAGGGCACGATAAGATGGCAAAGTAAAATGCGGTTGGTAAGAGGTGCAATGCTTCCTTCAGAGTCAAGTTATTAAGTTCTTATCCGAGTTTCATATTATTTTTCACATATGGGTATTCCATTATGCAAAAGCATGCAATAACCCAAATGAAAACATACCCAGTTGCTGATTACGACTATGACCATATAACAGAAGTTATGAATATACAGTTAAGCTAAAAGAAAAAGTAAGAAAAAACAAAAAGTAACTACGTTATGTATGGATACAATGTCGATACTCGAAATGTTGAAGACAAGTTAGGTATAATGGGAACGGCAATGGGGAGACTTCTGGAGAGGTACTTAAAAAAAAAAAAGAGAGAGGATGACAGCGGACATCCTTACTTTGATGGATAGGAGGAGCGCTTATGATAATACTGATGAGGAAAGAACTAGGAAGGTAAATGAGGTCCTAACTGAAGCAAAAAGTGTGAGCGAACAGAGACTATGAAGAGGTAAAATACCTCAAGGGCAAATCAAGAGAAGAGGCATAAACGAATCAGTGCTGTAAGAGGAAAAGTGGAATAGGTGACAGTAATTCGATAATGAGGCTGACGGATCTGTGACAGTGGAACGAGGAGAAGTGTTGGGGAGAATATATAACAGAGTTTTTTAAAGATGAGAGATAGGGGCAAAGACTGATGACAGAGGCATAGGGGAAGCACCGGAGAAAAAGAATAAAGGGAAGGCTGCAGCAGAGAATGGGTTGAAAGCATTAGAGCCATACGGACTGGGGGCCAGCTGCATACATGACGCGGGAGAATTTCCAAAGCAAATGTTCAGACATGTTTGTTAGTGACTATCCCCTAAAAAATGGGCAACTTTAAGTGCTGTAAGCATGACTGTAGCCAACTAGAGTCAGCTCACGAAAACAATTTCAGGTGTAATGGTGGAAGGGCTGAGGTCAAGGAGGAGCCGTTTGGGTTCAGGGGAAGAAAGACTACAACAACTACTACATTCGTACCGAGAGTACTCTCTGAAAAAGCAATTGAAGTGCAGGATGGATGTTTTATAGATTATGAAACATAAAAAAGGCTTTTAACAAAATAAAACATGGCTGGCTGATGAAAATGCTAGAAATAAAAGGGCAGATGGTAAAGATATTAGATTAAGTGGAAACTTGTTTTAGAACCGAGGCAGCAATCAAGATAGAAAACGAGCCGAGTGAATGAGAGCGGATGAACCCTGGGGGTGAGACAGGGTGGGCTGTGCAATGTCCCCTGATTTATTTCATTATCTGGTGGTTGGTTAATGAGGGGAGCAGATGTGGGTGTTGTGAGTGCCGGCGGTCACATTGTTCATAACATTAGGGATGCTGAGGATAGTGTACTGGCTGCTCATTCAGAGGAAAAGGCGCACAGGTTGCTAATGGAGGTCAACAGTTCAGAGAGGTAAAAGACTAAATATTGAAAGGTGCCTAAGACTGTGACCTAAATTTAAGAGGCAAACGAATTAAACAGTTGGACCCATTAGACTTCTTGGTTAGTTAGATAACACCAAATTTGTGTTGTGATAGGGCAGTGAAACATTTGACTGGGAAAGCAAAGAGAGCATGTAAAGAAAAGAAGAGTTTATCATAAAAAACATGAATTTGTCAATAAAGAGCAGAAAAGGTTGCTTTTGATGTATGGATGTAAAATTTAAAATGACGGAAAGATACTTTTTTCGCATCCGGCCATTTAAGAGGCAGCTTTGACGTCAATTATAAGAAGACAAGATCATCAGCGCTTCATTCTTCTGGAAGTAACAGAGGTCTTTTGTGTGGTTAATCATTTCTAAGAATAAAAAATGCTGGCGTTTTTACTGTCATAAAGATACAGCTAATACATTCCCTCTGCTACAAGATAATAATAATAATAATAATTAATAATAATAATAATAATGATGATGATGA
The DNA here is from genome assembly GCF_040412425.1 of Macrobrachium rosenbergii. NCBI lineage: Eukaryota > Metazoa > Arthropoda > Malacostraca > Decapoda > Palaemonidae > Macrobrachium > Macrobrachium rosenbergii. The sequence goes on from NC_089744.1 coordinate 8,389,014, forward strand.
TGACTACATAAATCAATGAATCCATCTACAATAAAGAAGAAAGGCAAAAGCAAGAATTGGGAAGCACCCCTAACCACAGTAGTTTGATTAAGTTGGCAACTTTAGACTATTTCTGCGCCATCCAATTGCCTTCACCAAAGAAACTCTTCTGCACATGCGCTGTTCTCATGACCAACTTGATCGTTTTTCAAAGCGGTATTACAGGAGTAAGAAGAATCTTCATGAACACAATGCACGTACTTGTTGGAAGTGGAAGCAGATATTCTGCATGAAATCTTCGATTAAATCAGAATAAGAGATGAAGCCATAGGAATGGAGCGAAAAGAGATGGTATCAGCTTCACAATGACAAAAGTAATTAAGTTCGAGAACTTCTAAGTTACGTTTTCAGACAGGAAAAAAGTACATCCCAGGTATGAATTTTCGACGCCACTACTGTCCACATCTTGTAGAATTTCAAGAAAGAAAATTTGAGATGCGCAAAAATTTATAAGGAGAACAGATTAAAACTGAAGCTAATTGACTTCGACGTTACATGTCATCAGAATACCTCGGTCATAAGAGTTGTGCTTTACCATTAGAAAGAGATGAAAATATATCGCCGTGTCATGCGAAACCTCTCCTTGCACAGTGGCTATAAAACTGTATGGCGGTCAGTCCCTAATAAGATCTCTGAAGTAAGAGCAGTGAAAAATTTGTTTCAAGAGGTTTTTCTTTACATTTTATCCATCGTAATTGAGTGAAAGCCCAAGATACTCTTCAAAAATTATAGGCAGGTGCTAAGAAGGTTATTGCTAATAAATTAAGTATATATCCTTCAGGACGGCTCTGGAAATGGAATACAATAGCGTGCTTTTAATTTTCTCCACTGAGAGGTTCGTGACTCAACTTATTTTTCAATGATATCCTTTTGAGGCGGCGTTCAGCAGAAATTGCACGAAACCTATTAACATAAACACTTCTGTAAATTCTATTACCAATCTTATCAGGACACAACAGCAGTCGTTACTTGAATCTTGTGCGTCATGTCAGTCCTTTCTCTTCAATTTATATTTATCGACAAAAACCATAAATTAATGTAAGCATTCTCCTATGTTGAGTTCCTAAATGCACAGGTTGATGGAATGTTTTGAATTATGTATTTTCATAAGTCAGCGCTGCAGGAAACAAGATTAAAAAGTGGAAAGAATATTGGGATCACGGTTAAAGTATATCTTGAATTTTTATGCATGATGCGGATAGAGAGAGAGAGAGAGAGGCGGGTATTATATTAAAGAAAAGCATCGAAACACGAAAAACCACACGAACACCTATATTCTTCTGATTCGCACTTTCATATAAAAAAAAAAAAGTCGTCCCCAAGATTTTCATGACACTTTGCCCTTTCTCCCCGACTCAAAAATGGCACATTTCCAATTTAGACTAAATTCATTTGTCCGTTTAATTAGCGTAAAACGATAACAAGTAACGTAACTTCGACCCAGACAATAAAGTTGATGTGGAACACTTGCTGTGACGCGTCATTCCCACGATCTCAACATCGACAAAGAAGACGAGAAAGGGAAAGTCTCTCTCTCTCTCTCTCTCTCTCTCTCTCTCTCTCTCTCTCTCTCTCTCTCTCTCTCTCTCTCTCATAAAAATACTACACGGAGATATCGGTGGACAGGTTATTTATTGATGACGTTCTCTTTAAGTCTTGATGCTTATTTTCATGGTGACTGACTGGGTGTTCCTATTATTTTCCGAATATCTTTCATGAGTTAGGCTATCTATCCTCTTCTCCCGCCTTCGGCCTTCTTATCTCCTTCCATTTCTCTGCCCTACTTCTTCATTTCATCAGATCTGTCTTTCTTCTTCTTATTGTTATTTTTGTTGTTTTCCGTCACCCTATCATCCTCTTTCTCCCGTGTTTCCCCTCCCCCCCCCCTTCTTCCTCTGCTTCTTTTTCCCCCTCTGCCTGTGCGCCGCCTTCTCTTCCTCCACGTCTTGTTTCCCTTCTCCTGCCCCTCCGTTTCTTCGACGTGTTCCCGATGTCATCGCCAGGTAACGAGTGACTGTTATCGGGGGCGCGTTTGTCCTGCATCGGCCGCGAACTGCCATTATGTTCAAGCACCACCGTCGGACGTCAAGAAACACCAGTCCCCAAAAACAAAGGTGTAGCCCTGACCTATCGGAGTAGAAGGGGTTGGAAACGCATCCCCCACCCTCCCCACCCCACACCAGCCTTCCCCGGCCCACAAAAGTTCCCTTGGGCAGTGATAGCCCTCTCTTGCGATTCGGCCCGTAATGTAATTTTTTACAAAAATGAACGGCACCTCAGCCTTCAGACTTTTCACGATTTGAATCTAAACAGCGCGATAAAGCAGGAAGGAACTGTTTCGGAAGAACACTAAAAAGCAATGCTAAGCATTTATTTTTCATTCGAGAGGGCAAATTATGAATGAAAATCAAGAGTCAATAAACAGTAAAAGATAAAGGGCAAGTCTTAACATTCTTTTGACTCATAACTGCAATGCGTCATTTATGATATATGTGTATGTGTATATAAAGACACTGTATACAGTATATCCTTAGAAGAGGACGCTGCAGCTCAGGACACTCCTTGCCAAGGGGATTCATAGGGGAAGGCATCTTACTCGGCTACATCTACTTGCATTCTCAAGGCTACGATAAAAATACAGATGTGAACATTAAAACCAAGCACTGCGTAATCCATAAAAATTACGCTGTATATAATAAAATTCAATGAACATCAGCTTGGAACTTAAAACTTTATTTAATAATTTATAAACACAATAAAAAACTAAAATACACTAAATATTAAAATTACTCACAAAAATATTATCTGTAAAATTATATAAAACAATAAAGCCACTCTGCCCCTTATCCTGGCAAATGAAGGGCAGTGACTAAAAGAATTTCCTAACAAAAAAAAATATATAAAAAAATTTAAACACGCTTTTATTAAAATGCACTAGAAAGTAAAAAATAATTTTTTGAGACATACCAGGATTCTCTAACAATTAATCATGTCTACGAAAATAAAAATGTGGGCGCCAAACATGGAAAGAAATACTATAAGAAATGAAAAAAATATATATATATAATTTCCTTGTAGCATTTCCTTGCACGTTTGGCGCCCACGCATTTATTTTTGTAGACATGACTAATAGTAATAATATCCTGGTGTGTCTCAAAAATTTATTTTTTACTTTTTAGTGCATTTTAATAAAAGCGTGTTTTAATTTCATATTTTTTTTATTTCATACTTTTTAGTTTTGACAGAAACTGTCACCGATTTTGGATTGTGACTAAAAACAATTGAAAGTGATATCCTGTTGAGCTAAAGAAGGTCGAAAAATCCGTAGCGTTATTAACGTATTCTATCGAGTCAAAGATGGTATGAAAAATCCGAAGAGTTTCATACTAATCCTGAGATACTGGGAGAGGTCACTAGAGGTCATTGCCGACCTACTGATTATGTAAGGTTGTTATTGTCACCAGGATTGAGTAACCATGCAAAATTTCAAGTCCATCGGACGAAGGAAACGGGTCGAAAATTGAGTTACAAGTTTTGACCGAAACAGACAGACGCAGAAGTCATTTTAAATAAAAGCATGTAATAAAAAACAAACAACGCTCCTTAGGCGATAAACAACTGAGCAAAGGAGGATTGCGCACTAACAGAAGGAACTATATTTTTCATCAAAATGGACACGAAGATAGGTCGTTTTCGTTATGCACTTGACCTATTATTGTAAAGTCCTTATCTTCGATGTACGTTTCACTTAACTGAGAGTGATTTCTAATATTTGATTATTCGGGGCTTGTTAATTCACTGCCAGTTCTGAAACTTAGGCCCCTGTGAGAATCTGTTCTCATTTTGAGTAACATCCTCGTACAACCCACATAAATCCCTTGATCACATCTCGGCCACGTATATTTATATACAACATTGAATTTCAGGAGAGGACGAGGGCGGTCTCTCGTTTTGAATAAACATCCGTTTATTAAAGAATGGTTTGAAGGGATCAGCGCCGGGAATTCGTTCTGAATAGAGGGCAGGAACTTTTTTCTGACAAGGTCATCATGAAAAAAAGGGAAGCGAGCGAACGTTTTTAATTCTGGTGCTGTCAAAACCGTGTATGCCTCTATGAACGGGGCAACTAGCATTTTCCTAAGCGTTGCAAATAATAGTTTGTCTGGGAAGCAGTTATCTTTCAGATGTTGCGATAAAAGGTTTATTTATATATTGTATTATGTATATACTGTATATATATATATATATATATATAAATATATATATGCATATGAAGTAGAAAACAAGTTTTTTTTTTTACCCAACGTTTCTATAGATTTCGCTCTGATATCCTCAGGGTAAGATGGAACAGTGGACGGGGAGCTATGTATGCACAGGTACTGACTTCAAACTATGTCGGCATAAACAAAAAATTTTTCTCTCTCTCTCTCTCTCTCTCTCTCTCTCTCTCTCTCTCTCTCTCTCTCTCTCTCTCAGATTGTTTACTCTAGCTTCTTCGCAAACGCAGTAAGGATATACCGTATCATAAAGATAAATATTTGCGAATAGTAGCCTAATTGGTAACTGAAAGTAGTGTTTCTATAAGTCATCCTTTTCTGTCGATATATTCCTTATTAAAAACTGAAGTTTGAAAATCTATTTATTTGATAGCAAAAGCTCATAAACATGTTTCCTGATGGAAGTCTCCTTCGATATAAACACAGGGATTGGTTATATTTTTCTGTTTTTATTAACTTCACATAGAATAATTTTGAAAGATTTAAGTTAACTTCCAAAACTGTTTTTAACCATAAAACTCGAACTTTAAAATCATATTTTCTATCAAGAAATTGTTTTTAAAAAGCACCTTTTCCGACAGGAATTATCATCTGCAGATTTATTTTCGAATATCAACGACTTCCAAAGAATTTGCAGTATCAAAGATTGACTTCTACAAGACAGTTATTAACAGAGACGGCCTTTCGGGGACCCCACCGCTAAAAACAAAGATTCCTCATCACTGAACCTTACCCCATTACCCTTGAATAAAAGAACATCTATATTCTGAAGCTTATTTTTCTAAGCGAATCTGACATTTTCAGAAGTCATTGCTGTTCGCTCTGTCTTCGCTGAATAATCTGTCGTCCTTTTTTTATGATTTGCATAATATGTCTCTCCAATTCTTCTGTGTAAATAAATCAAGCTGAATCAAAAGGGAACCACGGCGGAATTTGAAGGTCATTTAATATGAAGACTCAAATTTAATGCTTATTTATGACGTGTTCCGCCGACCCGTAATAATAACCCGACACGCGAAGTAACATAATGATCGGCAACATGCTACAGTCAATAATGAACAGCGTCACGCCATGTCATTTTGCAGGAATCTCTCTCTCTCTCTCTCTCTCTCTCTCTCTCTCTCTCTCTCTCTCTCTCTCTCTCTCTCTCTCTCTCCAAAGGGATTTGTGTCGAAAAACGTCCATTATCAGGATTATGGGCTTGGCTTATTTATTAACAAACTTTTAAGATTCTTGGGAGTGTTCGTGCGCGTGCGTACTACGGGAGAAACGTTCATGCCAGTTTTACATTAATCATTTTGAATATAAGAGGTGACCTGTAGATTATTTAGTTGAAGAATGCCATTACTATGATAAGCGGATTTTTGTTCGTTATCAAAGGTTGTACAGAAAAGAAGACATATGACAACAATCCCAACCTTCGTCACGTCTTTCCGCAAGAAAGAGGTCCCCCTAAAGAAATGATAAAAATTCACTCTCTAAGATCCACAGCTTTCCCAGTATAAACTACGTTTTAGAACTAGTTTTCAGAGCTTCCGCCTTGACTTTGAGAATCACTCTTATTTTTCACCATGTTACAAAGACTTTTAAGAATCACAGAAGGTATTCTAGTATTTGAAATCCTATTTTTTCTCAGAATGTAAAGTTTTCTCACGATTCGAAACTCTGTAGTTGTAAAATGATCATCTTTTTATAAAGTCGTTGCAGAATTGCTTGAACACCCTGTCGATAATAAAAAATGAACCAAGAAATAACTGCAATAAATTGCTGCTATTGATAGTCAAGAAATACAACGTCTTTCCCCGAAATCTCGATGCTATTGATGAGAAATAAGATAGATGAAAGAGTCGTCTACTGTGCATAGTATAGTGCAAAATATAAAACTAAAGTTTCACAGGTTTGCTCTCTCTCTCTCTCTCTCTCTCTCTCTCTCTCTCTCTCTCTCTCTCTCTCTCTCTCTCTCATTCAAGTGATGCTTACAAGAAGTTTCTTTCTGGCAGACTGTAGAAATGCAACCTTTTCCCAGCACCCATTGTCGGCTGCCTCTGAAGCGCATAAAACTTTTGTGCGCTATCGCGTTACCTCATTTCCAGCTTCAAGCGGAGAGGCTATCAAAAAATCTCAAGTTTTATTTACCCGACGGTGGGAAATTTCAAATGTTCTTACGCATTACAAAAGAGCTTTCCGAAATGGAATACGAATCTTTTTCCCGCCGACAAGAGCCCTTTCTGTGAGCATAGCTCTCAGGAAAAGCCATCACACATTTACTGTTAATGTCGAATTGTGTCCTTTCGAGTCAATATGACGCGTCTGTTTATAACGCAGTTGTATTCCCTTTTCAAATGTTAACACGCGTGTTTAGTGCATTTGTGATTACACGTTTGTTTTTGTTTTCCTGCGAACATTTATTGGCCCGGGCTTGTTAACCGATTCGGATAAAAGAAAAAATCTAAGCAGAGCATGGTAAAGGAAAAAAGAATAGAAAACTGTACGTTCCCTTTCAGAGCGTCGAAAGTGATACCGGAGGTTCCTTTATGCCAAAGAGATACACACACGTCCAGTTAACGATCGATCTCCGCGTATCAAATAACCAGTTGTTAACCCTCAACAATTTCAGAGATATTGTCAGGGCTCGAAACAGTTATTCTGGTTTGCGAAGACAATCAAACAATTTCTATATCGTTTCAGAATAGAAATCCAAGTACTAGACTCCCTTTGGTTATTCTACTGGACCATTCCTTTACGTGGACAATGCTTTCTACTGTTACACGTTGAAAAGTAATTTCACGAAGGACTAACTCTTTTTGACAGCAAGGCACAGAATTATGGTACTTAAATCCCCATGATAAAATTACTTTGACTTCCTTTAAAGAAAATGGAAGTAATTTGTACTTTAATAGTTTTATACAATGAATTCTCTTGCTTAAAAGTTTAGCAATAACATTAACTCTTTTATATAATATTTTCTTTTGCTTAAAGGTTTAGTAATAACGCTAACGCCTCTATGCAATATTTTCTTTTCGCGGATATGAAACAGCACAGTTTACTGGCTGAGTGGGATGAATCACGCAACAATCAGTTCATACACTTGCCTGTTTAAGTTAAAAAACATTAAATTACGATTATATTACCTTCAGAAAATCCTTAAAGGGACTGTTTGTCCCATGACTTGCAAGGAAGAGTGGTTTCGCTGTCAAGCTTTTATCTTTTATTAAAATGTTATGGAGTTTCTCCATACGAAATGTCTTTTATTGTTAACTGCCCTGTTGCTCATACATCTGTTTGAATCACTTTCACTTATAACTAACTGCATTTCATCATTATTATTATTATTATTATTATTATTATTATTATTATTATTATTATTAGTCTCATAGTTAATGCTGTAGTTATAAAATTGTTTAGTATGATAATGAAAACAGTTGAAGTCCCAATTATAAAGTTTATGCCTTAACCTCTCTCAGTCTAATAAAATTGTGACATCTCCACAGTCGGATACAGTATGGATCACATTCGGCTCTCATGGCATGCAGGGGACAAATCAGTGGTTATCGAATCAGATGTTTCCTTACCTCAGTTTAGAGTCCTTGGCTACAACAGAAGAACCATCACCGTTTCCACATCTACTGGTGAGTACAGCTGTTTCTCTCGTGTTAATGTTTTAATAGCTGACATTAAGTGATTAAGTGTCGGATCTTTTAAACTGACAGTCTACTGAGTTTGCCAAAGATATTCATCTGCTCGTTAGGGCAGCCGTGACCTTCAAAAATCTCCGATCTGATGTAGGTGAGAAGTATATTTTCGCTTTTCTGAGTTAACTGTAATTGTTGTACTTCTTATTTATAGAGTATCCGCGTTACGACTTTGAATGGATTTCGACACAAATGCTGAATAACAAATTGCTACTTGAGATGATATCTGAACATGCAGTTGATTCATTATTTCAAGAAACAAGTAACTTATATACAATAACTGTATGTTAAATTTTCTTGCAACTATCCAATCATTGCTAAAAGTGATTTTTAGCCTACCGCTTGGACATTCGCTTCACCAGTGACTACGAGAATTAGGAGGTTTAACAAGTTAGTCTCTGTTTTTCTACTTTGCCTTTTTATGACATATCAGTAGGCTATTATGAATCCCCTATCAATCTTTTAAAATTATAACCATAGTGATGGAATGAACGCTACTTTTAAATTGACTGAAACTTTTATGGGAGGTGTGTGGTTGGAGGCACCGGTTGTTGTTGAGTTGGATGAAATATCGCGATCATTATTAAATCTGGAGTGTTTTTTACTGTGCATACTCTTTCACAGTTTTCATGCCAGTTATTTTTTATGCACTTCACAACAAATTTCTTAGGCCTTTTACAACTACCAAGATATCACATATATAATTTCGTCGCAACTCTTTTTTTGGGGCGACCTGCCCCTGTATTAGCTAACATGGACTGGAAAGTCGTAATCAGGTTTAGCGAAAGAAGCCTATCACCGATGATGTTTCAAGACTGTAAGTGCAGTACAGTACCATATTTACATTATATATTTGTTTAGGCATACTTCTCTACAGTTCTTGTAAACTGGTTAAGTATACCTTAGTTTAACCAGACCACTGAGCTGATTAACAGCTCTCCTAGGGCTGGCCCGAAGGATTACTGTAGATTTATTTTACGTGGCTAAGAACCAATTGGTTACCCAGCAACAGGACCTACAGGTTATAGTGGAATCCGAACCACATTGTAAACAAGTGACTTAGCACAAATGACGAAACTACGAAGAAAAATAAGCCATGATGCAATGTAATGCTAGGTAATCTTAAAAGAGCCCTGCCCCCAGAAATCCAGATCTGGAGACTGAAAGGTTAAATCGTTCCTGTCACCAGGGGCTTCTTCTCTAATGACCTGTAAAGATCAGGTTAAGGATGCCCCATTGCCTGCGTGAGAGGTAGCTCGAGCCAGGAGGCGTCCACACTTACTGGATAATCACCCTATAGGGCAAAATAGCAAAGGATTTAAAGGAAGGACCTAATACATTAAGGTTATCTGATATTTCCTTTTTATTTATTTCTGACACTTTCTATGTCCTGTCTATTATGTTATGACACTTGGAATTCTACACACACCTAATATTTATTATTATTATTATTATTATTATTATTATTATTATTATTATTATTATTATTATTATTATATATATTATTATTATTATTATATATGTGTGTGTGTGTAATTTTACACACACGTAATGTTTATTATATATATGTGTGTATTGTTATACATATATATGCTTGTGTGTATATGCATATATATATATATATATATATATATATATATATATATATATATATATATATATATATATATATATATATATATGCATGTGTCTATGTATATACAGTATATATATATATACAAACATATACGTGTGTTTGTCTATATATACAGTATATATATATATATATATATATATATATATATATATATATATTATATATATATATATATATATGCATGTGTCTTTATATATACATTTATATACATATATATGATATTTATGAAAGATTACTCGTAAAACAAAATTCAGTGTCAGTTAGGGCTCCGTGACAATATGCAGATGAAATAAATAATAGCGTAATATTTCGGAAACAGTCAAGTAATAGATTAACAGATACAATGTATATTTATATATACAGATGGAGGTCTGTGAAGTTGAAGACTCTTCCAGAAAGCAGGCCACTGAGTCGGGATTATTTGACGGCCGACCCACGATCATCTCTTTGAGTCCTCTTTAATGCTTGTTGTAGATGTGTGTTGTCAATGGCATCGGAATTCCAAAACCCTCCGGAGATTCTTCCTTGCGTCTGTTCATTTGTTGAAGGCGGATTCGGTCATCTGGCCTTTGAGCCGTCAGCCGCTCTTCATAACAATGAGTAACAGATTCCACTAGACACGATGATTCGTTTCGTTTATATAAACGAAAAAAAAGAATTTTGATGTCCTTATCTGTTTTAGAATGTTTATGCTGGATAATTGTATGAGCAATAGGTTTGCCAGTAAATCCTAAACATTTGTACATTTGCTTAGTCGAGACTAGGGATTTTATGCACGCTGATGTCTTTGGGATTATGATTTTGTTGATTGTATTGGAGAGCTCAAAAGAACTGACACCTCCTAGAGTTTGGCTTAGTTTTGTTATTCTCTTCAGGTATGGGATTTTGATTTTATGACTGTCTTTGCAGGCTTAATTTGTGGGGGAGAATAAAAAAAAATTGGTTGGATATCTAGACCGCTTTCCCAATCACGTGGTCAGGACAATCGGTTTAAGTACAAAGTTGTGAAATAAAAAATGGGTTGTAAATGGAAGTCAAATGGTTGATGTTTACAGTTAATACAGTATTGATTATGAACAACGCAAAGTAACTGAAGAAAGTAGCGAGGGAATTTGAGTGTTGAAAAGCAAATGTTATTAAGGTAAATGGAAACCAGGAAATGGCGTGACGGAGGTTAACATGGATAGTGGAAGGGTGGAAATAGATGACTTATACTGGTATTCGGTAGTGAATATACTGAGTGATGGTAGGATGAATAAAAGGGTGAATCGCAGAATAGGTGAAGCAATGTGGGCAGCAGTATGTGTATAAAATATCTCAAGGAGTCTGTGGAAGCAAAGTTTTTGGAAAATATGAAGGAGTAATTAACAGAACTTTCCCTTATGGAATTGAAGTGGGGCCGTTTAATGCAAATAAAATAAAGAAGATGAAGCTCCAGACATTAAGTGTTTCTGTACTGTAGCATATGAGGTATAGAGAGAAAGGTCCAGTTACCCAGAAGTAAAAAGGTTAGCGGAAGTGAAAGTACGGGGTATAGTAAAGTTAAGTCGTGTGGGAAGAATGGAGGATGATAGGCTGGCAAACGGTTTATAGTTTGGAAGTAAAATGAGGAAGAAGGAGAGGTAGACCTAGAAAGTACTGAGTGGATGTTGTGAAAGAAGTACTAGTAAGGAAGAATTTCAACCACCAAGGAACAAGAGAGTGTCTGCAAGATGTAGATGAACAGCTCAGTTCGTGTGGGTGGGGTTGCCAAAACGCCGCTGGTGAGCCTTCCTTGAAGGCGTACGGGGTATTTCATGTTGAATTTTTCTGTATTGGTATTCATCAGCAATTCAGTAATTAAAGTAACCCTGTTTGAATGAGGCAGTTATTATTTTATTTTTATTTTCGGAATCCGACCCCTGTTTGGAGAAGTCGCCGTGTTAGAACTGGGGAATATATATATATATATATTTATATATATATATATATATATATATATATATATATATATATATATATATACGTGTGTGTGTGTATAATGTATATATTTATATATAAGTATACACTGTATGTATACGTATGGATAACGAAATAGAACAACCAAATTCTTGTCTTCCTGAAGACTGGTATACCTAACACAAGGTGAGCCTAAGCGCAGGTCGAGATGACCAACCGCTCCGTTGCGGAGGAGTCGGGTAGGTGTGGGGTGAGGGATTTGGTCAAGTGAGGAAAGATAAGGTTGAGGCGGGTTGAGGAGGGGGGGGAGATGGAGGAGGTAGTGGGGTGATGCGGTGGAAGAGGCCCTTTATCTAAATCCCGGCTCCTAAGAGAAAGGATCGTCCAGCTGGACACATCGGTGGTTGAAGCGATTAAGATGAAATCCTCTCCACCTGTCTCATGATCGCTAACCGATTATAGAGAAGGGATTATGTGAGAAATAGAGAGAGAGAGAGAGAAATTTACTATTGAGGCCAGGAAAAGGACAAAGAAGAATCGAGCACGAGAAAGCCCTGTTTATCGCTAATTATAGAGGAGCACGAAGAAAATTTTTCAAGATTGGAAAAATTCTAGATCTGAATTATCCTGTAAACAAGTGGATAAAACCGGAAACGAAAATATTATCACCATAAGCATTGGCTCTCGTTGAAAAAGAATTAGCCTTCCGCTTTCGTTAAAAGAAGAATACTTATGCAGAACCCGGAAGGCTAATACTTGTACTATAGACACCCTTGTCTTATCCACTTTCATGACTGTGACCGAAGGCCAGATAATATCCGTAGTCCCACATGAGATCCTCCAATGATATCTCTAGTAGCCTTTTTGTCTTGATATTCTTATATTAGAAGGCTGACATGGAGTGTAAAATAGTCTCAGGTTAATATAAGTACTCTTATTAAGAATGCTGCGCAAGGCAATCTTTTAATTGGCAGTTCATTGATAACCCTATAATGTTTTCCGTGAATGCCATAAAGATGGCAATATTTTCTGCAAAGGTTTCTCCTCAGACTTTTTTTTTTTTTTTGATAACGTGAGGTTACCAGCTGAGGTTAATTTTTTCTCTTATATTTTTGGAAGACTCAAATAACCGGGTTTGTGTTGGTTCTTTCGCCAGCTAGATAACAAAATGATAGCGTCAAGAATGGTTGAAAATGTGTGATTCTCATATTTGTATTGATTCTTATTATTACACGGTCCTTTGTGTTTGTTGTTGTGAATTTTTTCTAAATTAGTTTTATAATTATTCCCCGAGAGGGAGTTTACACCATCGAGTGTAATTCATAGTACAGAGTCGATAGCTCAGCATCAGAAACAGGGATCAGAAATTACTGGTCAGTTGCTCTAAATCACTCGTATCTTGACGCCAAAGTTCCAGGAAGTTGAAACACTTTATGATTCATGTGCTTTAAGTACAAAAAATGAAATTCGAAGTTGCTATATTTTATGTTGAATATTATCTGAATGTTCTAAATACAATTGGAATATAAGATTTAGGCCAAGCGCTGGGTCCTATGGGGTCATTCAGCGCTGAAAATAATGTTGAAACAATTGTAAGGAGAGGGTAGAAAGTAAGATGGCATACAGAGAATATGAACGGAGGTATAGAAAGACGAATGAAAGTGGTTGCAGCCAGGGGCCGAAGGAACGCTTTCAAAGACTCTTAAGTACTGCCTACAGTGCACCGCGTGAGATGCACTGAGAGCACTATCCCCCTACGCAGAAGCTAATTTCTTGCCCCTCTGATTCGGTTGCTTTCTCATCCAATTTTACATCATTAGTGAATTAGCAAGATATAAGAAAAGATTTCTGGTGAATGACAACTGAATGATCTAACTCCCTCCGCTATGACAATTTCCAGTTCTGGCTCCTTCGTCTGCGTTCTCCTCCACTTCTCTCTCGTTAGTGGAAGCGAAAATAGGAGAAGTCTTGGTGTGAATGGTGTTAAAATTCCATACAACACTGCTAGCGGGGCTTTCATATGTAAAACTCCTCGTGTCTCCTCCCTCACAAGTGTGTTTACTGAATGCTCTATTTCCCAGCGGCATCGTGACTAGCGCACCGCCACCTTTTGGGGAGTCGTGTGGTCTTCTTTATGGTGTTAGCAGCATAACGGACCATAATCATACATGGATTGCTTGTAGCTTACGAGATGACCTTCAAGCAACCACCCACGCAACGGAACAAAATGAAAAAGTGTTTATAGCTATAAAAGTTCCGATGTAACAGATTAAGTGAGGGAGTGTTCGGAAGATATTCGTGGTTTTTTCCTTTCTATTTCTAACCGTTGTTAAAAAATCTATAACAAGAGAACTTTTAGAATCAAATTAAGCAGTTAGTATATAACATTAAATGAATTAAAACATCTCCCTCATTTGTCTACAATACTCAGTTTCAGATCATTTGTCTTTATTCTTTCAGAATTAAAGTGAAATCGTAATATAAAGAAATAAATGGACCCAACTGTTTTTAAAGGGTTGAAAATGACTCGCCTTGTAAACACGCAGTATATAATTTGGTCAATACATATACCGTATCTCAAATTTTTTACCATAGGCAGTTTGAGCACTTCCCTTCCGAAAATGTTTCCCTCGTTCATGTTACGGGTATGATGTCGCGTGGCGCTGGTACCTATGAATGAAGAAGATACTCAAATTTGCACATTTTTGTGTGCCTTCTTCTCTTGATTGTTAAAAACTGTACTTAGTACTGCTTCTTTGAAACGTGCACTGGTTCAGTGTATTCCAAAAAAAAAAAGTAGACTACTCTGATACTTTTTACTACCTGCCTATTTCTTGAAATTCCACAATCCTAAAAAAAAAAATTGTAATTCACTCTAGTTTCATTTTCTATTTTCTGAATCCCAATCTGTTCTTTTGTATCGCTGTGTGAAATCTGCAAGACGAGATCTATGGAACTAATGTCCTTTTCTTTCTTAGAATTAGTCATCGTCTCCCATGTAAGGAGCTAGTGCCGCCAGGCACGCTGTAGCCAATACTAAAGCTTCTTACAGCATCCCTTCGGCCCCTAGCTGAAACCCCTTTCATTCCTTTTACTGTACTGCACCTCCATTCATATTCTCTTTCTTTCATCTTACTTTCCACCTTTCTTAACAATTGTTCCATAGTGCAACTACGACGCTGTTGCCCTGTTACACGTTTAAACAGTTCTCAATTTCCATCTCAGCGCTGAATAATCTCATAGGTTCCGGCCTTTGGCCTAAATTTTATATCCCATTTCACTCCATTAGTCATCGTCTCTAGGTTGTCGGAGACTATTCATGGATACTGGCATAAGGGTATCTCACTTTAAATCTATATGCTGTGTGCGCCTCTTGCTGTGGATCAGACAACCATTACTTCTTTTCTCTTTATATTGGTCTTCCTCAAGGCTCTGGTCTCTCCCCATAGCTACTCATCTTTATGACTGCTGATCTTTCTCAGACTGCGGATATCAGAATTTGGATGGTGATATAAGTCAGCGGATAGAAGATATTGCATAATGATAAAATTCCATGGATAAAAGTCTATAAACCCTTAGATGAGACTTTCTGGAGAAAGGCCATGGATGAAGGATTTTGGACGATGATTTAGAGGATGATTTGGAAGGTGATAAAAGTCTTTGGATGAAGCTCTTGTACGTTGATAAAAGTCTTTGGATGAAGCTCTTGTACGTTGATAAAAGTCTTTGGATGAAACTGTTTCTCGTTGATAAAAGTCTTTCAATGAAGCTGTTGTAAGTTGGTTAAATCTTTTGGATGAAACTGTTGTAAGTTGATAAAAGTTTGTGGATGAAGCTGTTGTACGGTGATGAAAGTCTTTGGATGAAACTGTTGTACGTTGATAAAAGTCTTTGGATGAAACTGTTGTACGTTGACAAAAGTCTTTGGATGAAACTATTGCATGTTGATAAAAGTCTTTGGATGAAACTATTGTATGTTGATAAAAGTCTTTGGATGAAACTATTGACGTTGATAAAAGTCTTTGGATGAAGCTGCTGTACGTTGATAAAATCCTTTGGAAGAAACTGTTGTACGTTGATAAAAGTTTTTGGATGAAGCTGTTGTACGTTGATAAAAGTCTTTGGATGAAACTGTTGTAGGTTGATAAAAGTCTTTGGTTGGAGCTGTTGTACGTTGATAAAAGTCTTTGGATGAAGCTGTTGAACGTTGATAAAAGTCTTTGGATGAAACTGTTGTATATTGATAAAAGTCTTTGGATGAAACTGTTGTATATTGATAAAAGTCTTTGGATGAAACTGTTGTACTTTCATAAAAGTCTTTCGATGAAACTGTTGACGTTGATAAAAGCCTTTGGATGAAGCTGTTGTACGTTGATAAAATCCTTTGGATGAAATTGTTGTATGTTTATAAAAGTTTTTGGATGAAGCTGTTGTATGTTGATAAAAGTCTTTAGATGAAACTGTTGTAGGTTGATAAAAGTCTTTGAATGGAGCTGTTGTACGTTGATAAAAGTCTTTGGAAGAAGCTGTTGTACGTTGATAAAAGTCTTTAGATGAAACTTGTACGTTGATAAAAGTCTTTGGATGAAGCTGTTGTACGTTAATAAAAGTCTTTGGATGAAACTGTTATGCGTTGATCAAAGTCTTTGAATGGAGCTGTTGTACGTTGATAAAAGTCTTTGAATGAAATTGTTGTACGTTAATAAAAGTCTTTGGATACAACTGTTGTACGTTGATAAAAGTCTTTGAGTGAAACTATTGTAAGTTAATAAAAGTCTTTGGGTGAATCTGTTGTAGGTTAATAAAAGTTTTTGGATGAAGTTGTTGTATGTTGATAAAAGTCTTTAGATGAAACTTTTGTAGGTAGATAAAAGTCTTTGAATGGAGCTGTTGTAGGTTGATGAAAGTCTTTGGATGAAGATGTTGTAGGTTGATAAAAATCTTTACATGAAACTGTTGTACATTGATAAAAGTCTTTGGATGAAGCTGTTGTATGTTAATAAAAGTCTTTGGATGAAACTGTTGTGCTTTGATAAAAGTCTTTGAATGAAGCTGTTGTGCGTTGATGAAAGTTTTTGGATGAAGCTGTTGTACGTTGATAAAATTCTTTGGATGAAACTGTCTTACGTTGATAAAAGTCTTTGGATGAAGCTGTTGTAGGTTAATAAAAGTTTTTGGATGAAATTGTTGCACGTTGACAAGTCTTTCGATGAAACTGTTGTACATTGGTAAAAGTCTTTGGATGCAGCTGTTGTACGTTGATAAAAGTCTTTAGATGAAAATGTTGTACGTTGATAAAAGTCTTTGGATAAAACTATTATACGTTGGTAAAAGTCTTTGGATGAAACTGTTGACGTTGATAAAAGTCTTTGGATGAAGCTGTTGTACGTTGATAAAAGTCTTTGAATGAAAGTGTTGTACGTTGATAAAAGTCTTTGGATGAAACTGTTGTATGTTGATAAGTCTTTGGATGAAACTGTTGTACATTGATAAAAGTCTTTGGATGAAGCTGTTTTACGTTGATAAAAGTCTTTGGATGAAGTTGTTGTACGTTGATAAAAGTCTTTGGATGAAACTGTTGTATGTTGATAAAAGTCTTTGGATAAAACTGTTGTACATTGATAAAAGTCTTTGGATGAAACTGTTGTACGTTGATAAAAGTCTTTGAATGGAGCTGTTGTATGTTGATAAAAGTCTTTATATGAAACTGTTGACGATGATAAAAGTCTTTGGATGAAGCTGTTATACGTTGATAAAAGTCTTTGGAGGAAACTGTTGTACGTTGATAAAGCCATTGGATGAAGCTGTTGTACACTGATAAAATCTTTGGATTAAGCTGTTGTATGTTGATAAAAGTCTTTGAATGAAGCTGTTGCACGTTGAAAACAGTCTTTGGATGAAACTGTTGTATGTTGATAAAAGTCTTTGGATGAAGCTGGTGCACGTTGATAAAAGTTTTTGGATGAAACTATTGTACGTTGATGAAAGTCTTTGGATGAAGCTGTTGTACGTTGATAAATGTCTTTGGATGAAACTGTTGTATGTTGATAAAAGTCTATGGGTTAAGCTGTTGTACTTTGATAAAAGTCTTTGGATGAAGTTGTTATGCGTTCATAAAAGACTTTGGATGAAGCTGATGTACGTTGATAAAATCTTTGGATGAAGCTGTTGCACGTTGATGAAAGTCTTTGGATGAATCTGTTGTACGTTGATAAAAGTCTTTGAATGAAGCTGTTGTACGTTGATAAAAGTCTTTGGATGAAGCTGTTGTATGTTGATACATTTCTTCGGATGAAGCTGTTGTATGCTAATAAAAGACTTTGGATGAAGCTGTTGTACGTTGATAAAAGTCTTTGGATGAAGCTGTTGTACGTTGATAAAAGTCTTTGGATGTAGTTGTTGTATGTTGATAAAAGTCTTTGGATAATGCTGTTGTATGTTGATAAAAGTCTTTGGATGAAGCTGTTGCACGTTGATAAAAGTCTTTGGATGAAACTGTTGTACGTTGATAAAAGTCTTTGGATGAAACTGTTGTATGTTGATAAAAGTCTTTGGATGGAGCTGTTGTATGTTGATAAAAGTCTTTGGATGAAGCTGTTGTACATTGATAAAAGTCTTTGGATGAAACTGTTGTATGTTGATAAAAGTCTATGGGTGAAGCTGTTGTACGTTGATAAAAGTCTTTGGATGAAGCCGTTGTGTGTTGATAAAAGTCTTTGGATAAAGCTGTTGTACATTGATAAAATCTTTGGATGAAGCTGTTGTACGTTGATAAAAGTCTTTGGATGAAGCTGTTGCACGTTGATGAAAGTCTTTGGATGAAGCTGTTGTACGTTGATAAAAGTCTTTGGATGAAGCTGTTGTATGTTGATACATGTCTTCGGATGAAGCTGGTATATGCTAATAAAAGACTTTGGATGAAGCTGTTGTACGTTGATAAAAGTATTTGGATGAAGCTGTTGTACGTTGATAAAAGTCTTTGAATGAAGTTGTTGTATGTTGATAAAAGTCTTTGGATAAAGCTGTTGTATGTTGATAAAAAGTCTTTGGATGAAGCTGTTGCACGTAGATGAAAGTCTTTGGATAAAGCTGTTGTACGTTGATAAAAGTCTTTGGATGAAGCTGTTGTATGTTGATACATGTCTTCGGGTGAAGCTGTTGTATGCTAATAAAAGACTTTGGATGAAGCTGTTGTACGTTGATAAAAGTCTTTGGATGAAGTTGTTGTATGTTGATAAAAGTCTTCGGATAAAGCTGTTGTATGTTGATAAAAGTCTTTGGATGAAGCTGTTGTATGTTGATAAAAGTCTTTGGATGAAGCTGTTGTATGTTGATAAAAGTCTTTGGATGAAGCTGTTGCACGTAGATGAAAGTCTTTGGATGAAGCTGTTGTACGTTGATAAAAGTCTTTGGATGAAGCTGTTGTATGTTGATACATGTCTTCGGATGAAGCTGTTATATGCTAATAAAAGACCTTTGATGAAGCTGTTGTACGTTGATAAAAGTCTTTGGATGAAACTGTTGTACGTTGATAAAAGTCTTTGGATGAAGTTGTTGTATGTTGATAAAAGTCTTTGGATAAAGCTGTTGTATGTTGATAAAAGTCTTTGGATGAAGCTGTTGCACGTAGATGAAAGTCTTTGGATGAAGCGTTGTACGTTGATAAAAGTCTTTGGATGAAGCTGTTGTATGTTGATATATGTCTTCGGGTGAAGCTGTTGTATGCTAATAAAAGACTTTGGATGAAGCTGTTGTACATTGATAAAAGTCTTTGGATGAAGTTGTTGTATGTTGATAAAAGTCTTTGGATAAAGCTGTTGTATGTTGATAAAAGTCTTTGGATGAAGCTGTTGCATGTTGATAAAAGTCTTTGGATGAAGCTGTTGTACGATGATAAAAGTATTTGGATGAAGGTGTTGTACGTTGATAAAAGTCTTTGGATGAAGCTGTTGTGTGTTGATAAAAGTCTTTGGATGAAGCTGTTGTACGTTGACAAAATCTTTGGATGACGCTGTTGTACGTTGATAAAAGTCTTTGGATGAAGCTGTTGCACGTTGATGAAAGTCTTTGGATGAAGCTGCTGTACGTTGACAAAATCTTTGGATGACGCTGTTGTACGTTGATAAAAGTCTTTGGATGAAGCTGTTTTACGTTGATAAAAGTCTTTGGATGAAGCTGTTGTACGTTGACAAAATCTTTGGATGACGCTGTTGTACGTTGATAAAAGTCTTTGGATGAAGCTGTTGCACGTTGATGAAAGTCTTTGGATGAAGCTGTTATACGTTGATAAAAGTCTTTGGATGAAGCTGCTGTACGTTGATAAAATCTTTGGATGAAGCTATTGTATGTTGATAAAAGTCTTTGGATAAAGCTGTTTTGTGTTGATAAAAGTCTTTGGATGAAGCTGTTGTGTGCATTGATAACAGTCTTTGGATGAAGCTGTTGTATGTTGATAAAAGTCTTTAGATGAAGCTGTTGTACGTTGATAAAAGTCTTTGGATGAAGCTGTTGTACGTTGATAAAAGTCTTTGGATGAAACTGTTGTACGTTTATAAAAACTTTAGATGAAGCTGTTGTACGTTGATTAAAGTCTTTGTATGAAGATATTTTACGCTGATAAAATTCCATGGGTTAATTTTTTCGGACAATGTAGGAAATCGGATGACTGTCGTTTTTTATGAAGATAAGAATATGAGGGACGGACATATTCTGGACGTTACTAAAAGAATGGGGATGAAAAATTTTGACGATGGTGAAGTTGCCTCTATGTTCGTAAATGCTTCCATCATTGTCAAAAGTTTTCATCCCCATTTCTAAAGAACGGCAATGAATGTTTTTGGATACTGTCATTATAAAAGAACGAGGAGTAGCGTACAGGATGATGTTAAAGAATGGTTATGAAAGAAATTTGATGGTGATAAAAGTAAATAAATGACTGTTTTGAGAGCAGTGATAAAAATAATGAAAAACAAAGTTTTTTGCGTGCATAAAATAGAAAAATGTATAAATAAATAAAAAGAATGTATACGAAAGTTTTGGAAGAAGATAAAAATGGAAACGAACGTTTTTGGACGGTGATTAGAATCGAAATGAACCCTTTTGTGGATGATAAAACGGAAGAAAATTGGCTTTTTTTTGAAGATTGACAAAAAAAATGGAATTGAAAATTTTTGGACGAGGATGAAGAGTGGAAAAGGTTATTCTCAGAGGATGATAAAGCTAGGACTTTCACTTAAAATGCAGTGGACATTATTTGATAATTCTGCCAGATGAACGATAAGCTTTAGAATTATCAGGAAGGTATGGCAACTACTTTCATTTTTACTGCGAGTCCCATTATCCAGCTCTGCTATTCCCTAGTCTCTCTCTCTCTCTCTCTCTCTCTCTCTCTCTCTCTCTCTCTCTCTCTCTCTCTCTCTCTCTCTCTCTCTCTCTCTCTCTCCTTTATGCTATACTGGATCATTTCTCCCCCGCCTTCCACCAACCTTTCTAATACAGCAAACGGTACCTATTTGGAGTTTTGATGGCTGCTCCTGACAGGGACCCATTACAAACACTGGTGGCATAATGCGCCCCTGTTGACTGAGCACGTTCTTTTGTAGTGCCGTATCAGAAAACAAACATTATCCCATGTGCCAGATTATGTGTATCAGCCCCTAATCTTCTGTTGTATGGATAACACATTCGTCTGTTTTTGTATTACCTGCCTTTCTAACATGTGTAAACTTTGCTCTCGCATTATTCCAGTTTCTTCACGGGTTCTGAGACTTGTTGATAGATGTCTTATTACCTATAGTTTTATGTGCGACTTACTCTGGTGCACGGTTTGAGTCTCTCTCTCTCTCTCTCTCTCTCTCTCTCTCTCTCTCTCATATATATATATATATATATATATATATATATATATATATATATATATATATATATATATATATATATGTGTGTGTGTGTGTGTGTGTGTGTGTGTGTGTGTTTGTGTGCGTGCTTGTTTGCTTTAAAGGAATTAATCAT
The DNA here is from genome assembly GCF_040412425.1 of Macrobrachium rosenbergii. Lineage (NCBI taxonomy): Eukaryota > Metazoa > Arthropoda > Malacostraca > Decapoda > Palaemonidae > Macrobrachium > Macrobrachium rosenbergii. The sequence continues at coordinate 8,410,607 of NC_089744.1, forward strand.
GAAATTTAGGCAGTCAAGCCAAGCACTACGGAGCTTTCGGCTATTCAACGCTTAAGAGTAGGAAGGTAGTTGGAGTGGCTGGACAGCATGATAAAGGGATCCAGAAAATAAAGGGGATCAATTACAAGAATCTAAAGGTGCATCAGAAAGTAATAGGTACAGAGGTTGGAAAGCAAGACTGAAGAAAGTTTAGGAAATGGAGGTAAAGTAAAAGGCCAAAAAGCTGGAGCAACTATGGAGTTAAATGACGCTGCGAACACCCTTTCGTAACGCCTACTGTACACCACGTGAGGTACACTGACGGTTAGTGCTATCTTCAGTAATCGTGGTAATAACAAAAGAATATGTCGAATGTTTGTGGTATCCTTTCTAAAAAGGACAGAATTTTAGAGTGGATTATCTACGCAGTTTTAGATTTTCTTAAACCAAAATGTTTTAACAAATGTTTGTCCTCAATCTAATCACGCACAGATTGAAAACAGAATTTTAGTATTTGCAAATACGACAAGTGAACAAAACGCAAGGTGGGATTCTAATCTGAACACTTTATCAGTCATTTATATCGAAGTGTATAAAGCGAGAGAAGTGCGCATTAATTTTTGAATCAGGAAATGCAAGAAATAAAAGAGAACTAAACTTTCTTTAGCCACACGTACAGGAAAATTAGCGCGAGGTACAATTTTTAAATAAAATCAGCCGTGTACAGGAATGAAAAAACTGTCTAAGCCCTTCAACAAAATTGCTCCCCTGATTAGCACAAAACGAGAATGACGTGCCTGTGTGAATCAGTGCGAGAAGCAAAAATATCATAATAGGGAGGGAGGGAGGTCCTGTCTCGTAGGAAGCCAGCCAAGGGTTAGAGATGGCTGTTTCGGTTACGTTCGCCTTTATCTTCATCCCACGAAGCAGCTGAAACGATAAGTAACTAATTAACTAATTGCAATCAATGCCTCCTCACTCAGTGTGCTGTAGGCGTTGCTTAAGGTTCTTTGCAGCGTCTCTTCGTCTCCTAGCTGCAACCCCTGTCATTCCTATTACTGTACCTTTGTTTATATTCTGTTTTTTCTTTCTTACTTCCATCCACTCCTAACATTTGTTTTATAGTGCAGCTGCGAGGATTTCCTCCCGTTACACCTTTAAAACCTTTTTACCCTCGATTTCCCCTGTCAGCGCTGAATGACCTCACAGGTCCCAGAATTTGGCCTTTGGCCTAGATTTTATATTCCTTATAAGTAACTAACAACCGATTTAATTACGACGCGGTGAGGGAAAATCAGCAGAGGACTGTTCGGTCTTAAAAGTTTTGTTAAGTAGCTCTACTTGGTCCTTAGTGCCGGGTAAGTGTTACTTAATTATTTGATAAGTGATGAATAGTACAGTAGATGCATTTAATCCAACTCTTGTGTTCAACTTCCTCTACCTAAAATATGGCTGAGCTATTTCTGTAGCTTTTCGTTTTCAATGTGGCATCATAATTTTTCTCTGCGTAAAGGTAATTTGCGTATAGTGATTACGTCAAGGTAAGTTGTGCCTAATGTATTTATCCTAGAATGCCCATAGACGCTTATTTGCCTCAAGGTAACTTTATTATGCTGATTACGTCACCGTAAGTTGTGCTCAGTGTATTTATCCTAGTATGCTTGTCTGCAAGAGTCGCTGAATCTACTGTAGGTTGATTATGTATACGTCTTTCCAGAATTTTCATTGTACTGAAATAAGCTAAATTATGTAACTTTTTTGACGGGATGATGGTTAATGTTAATTTCAGACATTGTAACCATAGTATGGGGTTCTTTAGTAGCCTGCGTGGTACTAGATTAGAGTCACGGTTCCTTTACAGTGAACTGAAATGGAAATGGTCATAGCACTGTAGCCAGAGGTGCCGATAAACTCGCAGGCAAGCAGGCAGTAGCCCCAACTAAGACAGAAAAACCTGGTATTAATGGAAATTAGTTTAAGCTTCTTTAGCAGCTGGAAACAATTAGTAGACTGATAGCGAACCTATTATACTGATCAATAAAACCAGGAAAAACTGCTTCGGCTCAAAGAATTTTCTAATCACATTTCCATATTCAGCTGTTTATTGCAAACCTATGTTTAGTATGAAAGAGTGAAGAGAAAATATGTCCACGTTTTAAGTATTTAAGCTTGTGGTTATTTGAAGCAAGCTCCCATATGCAGTTTCATACAGTTTGGGACTTCCACTTCTGCGAGTGATTGCTCCTAGTTGCTGGACCTGTTGCTGAAAAAAGAAAAAGTAAACACTCTTAGGCCTCGCAATCCAAAACGCATCGCGTTTTGGAAGTCTTTTAAACCCAAGTCCTGGTGCGGTTTAATCGCAACGCTTGTTTGACTTCAATAAACTAGCAAGATAATTTACTCCCAATAATAATCATATCAACTGATGTATGTTTATTTACCGATCTGAACAAAACTACACAAACAACAATAGTTGTTGTCTTTTTAAAAAAAACTATATAAAATCATTATTGTTGTTATTATTCATAATAGCAGAGACTTAAAATGGAAACCCTTGAAAAAAATATCAAGGCAAAAGCAGTACGGAGTATAGTTGTTATGAATAGAAAATTAGTAGTAACAAAAATTGAGCTGAAAAACAAAGATAATCAATATTATAAACTTTATACAATATCGTTAATTGCTGAACATTCACTTTATGAAACCGAATTGGAACATATATTTTAATTCATTCGGAACTGGAGTAAGAAACGGGATAATCAAAATATATATTTAAATATGTGTAATTCTTTTGCATTTTAAGAAAAACTTTCCATCAAATTTCAGCTTAAGGTGTACCCTAAGTTATACAGACTTAGAAAAAAAACGCTTGTGTAAAAACATCTAATCGGATTAATTTCTTGAGAACTTGAGCCGAGTTTCCCAAACGATAGTGATTCACTCAAACTAAATTGGCTATTTGTCCTTAACTTACTATAACTTTACTCCTACAATGACCGAGTTGAATCCACTTTGAAGCTACACGAGACTGAAGAGGTAGGATGTTTTCACTGATATCTAGACACAGGTTCTCCCAAGGAATAATACGCCATCATGAGACTCAAAGTTCATGGAATCAATTACGTTGACGGGAACCACAGACTAAAGTTAAATGGTAAGTACAGGTGTTAGTCAGACGCGAAACTAATTAGTTTAAGTTCATGCAGTTAAGTCTTGCACGGAAGTAAGGTCGGGATGGGCCAAGTTTTAATGAGGAAATACTTTTGGAAATATTTAGGACACCTTTATGGTTCAGGAAGAGGGACAGAGGAGTGTGCTGAGGGTAGCGAAACCTGCCAGTAGCATTTTGGAAGTTTTCTGAACTGATATGATGTCCAGTTAGAATATTAGCAAACCCCGTTCGATGAAGGAGGCAGCAAAATCTTGAAAACAAAAAATTAAGAAACTTAAACTATTAATCACTAAAGTTGCGGGAGAGAGAGAGAGAAAGAGAGGAATATTTTCATGAGTTGTCAGGAAACGGATAACTTTCATCGGGTGTATGGACGACAATGAAATGTTGGTAGTCGAAAATGACTGACGCTCTTCATAACGTGAAAAGATGCAGTTTGAGTAATGGCAGTCAACTTCGGCAAAGTGAAAGAGAAAAACCAATCAGGTTGATAATGCGTTCATGTTCACGTTGACATGCGGCCGTTGTAACAACAGATTGGCATCAATAAATCAGGTGCGACAGTTGGACGGACATTATACAGAAGAGACAGACAATTAAACAAAGCTTCAGCACGTTGGTTTTCTTATGAGAAAAAGATTACGAGAGTGTTCATGTTTCACAGACTAAGAAATACCTGTCAAGTAAAATGTCTGGTGACATTTCACGAGTTGAATTCTGTATGACTGCGCATCATGGTGTATTTACCTAAAATTACTGAGGTTCGTAGATCTGTAACTACAGTTTTCATAAACTTTGCAAAACATCTCTAATTTATATTACAAACTAGCTCAAAGGAAGCAAAAATTGGTGGGAAAAGAGAGTAGCCTCATTTACGATTGTTAAATGCGTTCAATCATGCAAAAGGTAATAAATTCGACCGCTATCCTCTCCTTAGTGCATATTTATCAACTGTATTGAAGTGAAATCGAATGGCACATCAGAGTGCGGCAATCCAAGTCTGAAAAGATTCACTACTTTTCACTCTTTCCGTTTTATGCTTTTAGATATTCAGTCCTCACAACCGTATTTTTGCTGAAGAAGCGAAACGGAACATATCATAACATTATATCAGTGGTTTATTTACGTCTGCCTTCAAGTATGGAAGTACGTTTCTCAGAATTTACATGTACTGTGTTGCAGAATGCTCCTTTAGAGCTACGCCTTATTTACCCTCCAAGGCCATCTCTGTCATTTTTTCTTGATACCATTTCAGATACATCTCAAAAGACTAGTACCATGAATACTCCCTCTAAACAGTCCTTATGAGACTGCATTCTACCAAACATCCGTTTTTTAAAGAGACTAAAGACTAACAATCATCGTTTATAACACTCTCCCCACAAAGCTTCCCCAAGAGACTCTAAATAACAAACGTCATTCCCAGGATCCTGTCATTCCAAAGATTCTTCCTACTGAGCCTCTCTCGAAAGACTGAAACTACCCGGACATTTTTCACTTGATTCCACCCAAGAAGCCACTCTCCAGAAACTCTTCCATGACATTTTTCCTACTAAGCATTACTTGAGAGACTGACTACCAAATATCATTCAATAAACGACTCCCTATTAAAATTTCTTGGGAGACTTCATTTACCAAAAGATTATTCAAGAAACTCCTCCAGATGAGCAATGCTTGAGAAACTCCAACTATTATATATCACTAAACACCTCTCAAGAGGGCTCTGGCATCATTCAAGGGAAGTCTGTTGTTATACACTTCTCTTAGAGATGAAATTCCCAATGCCAACATCATCCTAGAGAATTCAACTGTAAACACTTCTTGGGATACTATTATTACCAAACGTCATTCTCTTGACTCCTACCACTAAACACGTCTTGATAGATTCCACTTACCACACTCTGAAGGAAAAACTCCTTCCACCAAACAGTCTGAAATACTCAAACTACCGAATGTAATTCAAGATACTTTTTACTCAGCCATTATTCAAAAACTTCCTCCAATTTGGAACTTCTCGGTAGACTTCAACTGCTAGCCATTATTATAGAGACTCCTACCAAGGATTTCTCGAGACCCTTCAACTATAATTCCAACAACATCCAAAAGAATTCTTCTGCCAAGTACTTTACTTTCCGAGCGACCGGGCCCTGTGATTCGCCACATAAGGGCCTGAATGCAAATTTCATGGTTTCAACTGGTTTAAAGGCAGGGAACTAGAGTCATTAGTAGTACTTTGTACTTCATTTTCATTGTCTTCTAGGTACCAACATTCATACAAGAGAATCCTTTCACTAAGCCTTTTTCTGCCAACCTACATGCAAGAGACTCCTCCTACACAAGAAATATTGAAAGACTCGAACTTCCAAACACCTTTCACGATAGAATCCAACCACCAAACACTCAACAGACTTGGACGACACAGATAACAGCTACTGCGAAAGTAGCTTCCATCAGAACCTGATGAAGATGAAAGCTTTCTCCTGAACCGCAGGTGGCTCGTTAAATGAAAGGTGTTGTAGTCTGTTTTTCTGGTTATAGAAAGACTAAGTATGAACAGCCTGTCAACCCGACCTTACAAATCTTGGAGTTAGCGTAAGCTGTGAGACAGCAGGAAATGGGGCCTACCCTTGCCGTATCCCAGCTTCTGCTTCGTGGGAAATATTGCCAATTATAATACTTTAAGTGACTTTCGGTAAGTTTTTAATTGCGTGCCTCATATTTGAACTAGGCCCCTTACGCTACTGTAACCTTAATAGCGTGCCTCTATTTTGGTATATGCTGTTAAAAAATCTGCAAATAGTACATGGAAGCTCTTATTTTTCTAGCGAGCTTGATGAAACTGTCACAAACTGAGAAATTGTTCCCCAGCTTGTTCTTCGACAAAATAAAACCAGAGTTAATATCGGTGGCTGAGTGTATGATAGCATTACTCGGGTAACTCCGCATTATTTACTAAATTCACGACCGTTGCCTGGGTCTTGAGGATCCTGGTCCTTGAAAAAAGCAAATAACTAGGCCTTCTTCCTCAAAGGGGGATAACTTTCGTTTACAAAAATAAGGGGGCATTCATAACGACTGTTATGAATATAATTCATGTTGTGTTTAGAAAGTCCTTCTTGTATTCAGCAGCTTAAAAATTCCCAGAGGGATACTATGAGGACATGATTCCTTACGGATTTTGAGTTGTCCAATACTTATTACGTTACGAACGTGTGACGTTTGCAGATGTTAGCTTAGTAACAGAATACTTTTTTTTTTTTTTTTTTTCGTCACTTCCTTGAACTAATGGGGACTTTTGCTTCGGTGTCTCTTTTCAGGTAATTACTCTCGGCTGTTGTGTGAGATCATGTTTGTTCGTTCCATGGGTTACTATCTTATCCAAATCTACATCCCCTCCTCACTCATCGTCGTCATCTCATGGGTATCTTTCTGGCTCAATAGATCAGGTAAGTTTCGTCTCCTCACACTTTTCGTGTTCAGTTTTTGCAGTAGATTCATTTCGATATGAACTCATCATTCACGAATCTGTCTGCGTTTGTTAACTAGGTTTTGTCAACGTATTTAAAAAAAAAATCTTCATTCCTGGATAAATGAATTTATGTTAGATAAATAAAAGTCAAAGTTGTTCATGGCCACTTTACGTTGTTCTTTTCACTTTGTTCATAAAACTTGATGATATTTGCCGTAAAGTATTTTAGGACACTTAAAAAATCTGCATCAAATATGTTTCCACAGATCACTGAAAAACATATGAATTTAAAAGAAATAAATGAAAACTATTTTTTTCTCTGTGCAGTCTTTTGCTTTTATTGCATTTTTATGATTCTTTCATGTCCAATCTTCGCCTTCAGAGATTTCTTTTCTCCTTTACCCTTTTACTTTTCCCATATATATATATATATATATATATATATATATATATATATATATATATATATATATATATATATATATATATATATATATATATGTATGTTGTATGTATGTATGTATATATATATATATAATATATATATATATATATATATATATATATATATATATATATATATATATATATATATATATATATATATATATATATATATATATATATATATATATTATTTTGGCATTCCTTTCCATTTTAAGTAAATAAATTCGTCTGTATCTGGTTATGTAACATTAAAGCAAAAGCTTATGTCTTTCTTTTACTGACGGGGTAGTTTGTTTCTGAGAGTTCAGGGTTCACCCTGTCTGTCTTTTCCTGTCTCTCTGAGTCTCTTTTCCGCTCTGTGTTGTAGATAAACGATCTCCCTTCCCTCCTTAAATGCCTCTTGAACTGCAACTCACCTTTTGCAAGTCTTCCGCTAATTAGTTTAAATCACCGAGAGACTGTAATTCCTCTTTTTGCTTTCTCATGAGAGTCATCTCAGTAGTGATCGTAGCAAATAAATTCCTTCTCGCAAGAATAAAGGTGATGATGATGATGATGATGTTAATATCTCGCTTCTTCTTTTCAACGAGAGGAAGAGTCATAGACAAAATTCACCTTTGGCCCTAAAGCACCCCCTCCCCCGCCCCCAACTCGGTCTTCTTCCCTTAAAAGTCATTTCATGCCGTCCATTAACTAAGTAAGTTCCCCTTTATCTTTTGACTGGACCGCAACATTTCCCGGATTTCCTGGGAAATTTGCCATCATAAAATTTTGTTGCTCATCTCTTTCTTTAGAATCCCTCTCTCCTTCATTTTGTGTTTTATTTGTTTTCCTTTTCTTTTTGGTGGGGGGGGTGGGGGATTTTCCCATGTGCCAACAATATATGTTATTAGATTTACCTTGCAACTATTTTTATTATTACGGTTATCCTTACTATTCTTTTTTTTATTTTCCCATGTGTGAGTAGTATAATTATTAGTTTTACCTTGCAGTTATTTTTCATATTGTAATTATTATTACTATTATTTGTAAATGTATTTGGTCTTCATAGTTTGTAAATCTGTTGTAAGTGAAGGCTGGTGGTCTCCTTTAGTCTATGAGCTATTTGTGAATTAGAAAAAAATTGCTGAAATAATTATTTTCCTGGATTATTCTTATCACTTTTTTGAAAGGATCTTTGCCTTTGATACCTCCTTTTACATGGTCAGCTGTACTTTTATCTAATCTGTTAAGTATAAGTCTTATTATTATTATTATTATTATTATTATTATTATTATTATTATTATTATTATTATTATTATATCCTTGTTAGTGGTATTTTTCCTACAGTCAAATCTTAAGCAATCATTTAATTGTAGCTCATTAGATTATATTTTAGTTTGACTACGTTCGACCTTCCTTCAACGCTATATCCTTTCCCATTTAATTTCTATCCTTAATGCTAACATTGCAATGCTGAGGCTTAGCTCAAAGCAAATGGAAGTTCTTCCACAATCAGGTGACCAAATATTCGCTTAATATTTTACCGGTGAAGTTTTCATTTCTTTAAGGCAAATCGTTTCGAGCTGCATTTGATTTGTGAATTAATTGTGGGAAGAGAATTGTGTTTTGATTTACAAATCAATATTTTTCGTAAGAAATGTAACGTAATGCGGCGAAGAAATGTCCTGTTCATCAAATGATGAGATTTGCCGTCAAATTGGTCTATTTATAGTAACAACTGATTGTTCTCTTTGTTACAGTTATTTAACCTAATAAATTGAATGTAGAACCTTCACCCTCAGAACGATATATGTATACGCATTCGTGTGCGTGTGTGGTCTCACCCTTCTCCTGTAGAGTATGTTAACATTACGGTTGGTCCTCAACAAGTCTCGTTGGAATAAGGTTGTTAACTCAAAGTCCTTCTCCACCCCAGCTTCAACCCACCACTGATTAATTTCACTAATTACTTTCACTGATCCATAGAGATGCAACAGATATTTTAGTAAACGGGGACTATATATATATGTATGTATATATATATACATATATATGTATATATGTATGTATGTATGTATGTATGTATGTATGTATGTATGTATGTATGTATGTAAGTAATGTATCACCAGCGAGAGGAGCCCTGGTTAGGTCCCCGATTGAGGCACACCAGTTTGGGCATGTCTATTGAAAACCATTGATCTTTCGCTTACTTAAGTTATGAACTGAATACTTGCCAAGGTGGGGAAGGGCGTGTGGCTAACAACATCATCCCAAAATTGGTTTATACATATAAATATATATATATATATATTCTTCATGCCTGAAGGTTAACAAACAATGCATTTGTACACAGATTAAAATGAATATATATGGTATAACATCCATTGGTTATTTATGAAGCATAATAGGTCATTTAGATTTCCAACGTAAACATGGTGCCCGGTGGCAAATTTGTTCACATTGATAAAAATGACTGACTTTGGAAGAACTTCATTCAGCGCAAGAGCCATTCCTTGACTTGTTTTTAAAATCATTCGATATTAATATTGTCAGTTTTATTGATGGGTTCCCAAGCAGCTTTCCATCCATCTCCCGAATGGATGGAGCCAAGGTCTAGAAACCACTCAAACCTTGGGCGAAGTATATTATTGGAATGCCCTTCAACTTTTACAGAAACCTGTATATACTTCCAGTAGATTTGATATCGAATATTTTGAAAATACAGACTTCCTGAAATGGTTTAACTCTTATAGTGCATTGTAGTCTGCACGAGTATGTGTCATACCCTTTATGTTAACCAGGATATTTTAGACTTTTTTCCTTTATGTCAGGATGATGATTAACATTCTGGTGCTTTTAAACCCCTTTAGTGTAAATTTGTAAACCCTCTCTGCGTTTATTCTTTATGTTTTTTCTTCCTTTCCACTACTCTTTCAATTGTCATTCAGTTTCCTTTCAGCTCTTTGCATAGTTATCAAGAATTTTTTTTATACAATTTATTTCAGTATCGAGTACACCTGTACATTGCCAAATACTTCCTTTATTTTGATGTCTCTAAGAATTACTCTTTAATGTCTTTCTTTGCAATTATGTACCTTGCAACCTATGGGGGAAACACAGCCCCAGGTATGTAGGAAAGTGTTTTAGAGTTTTGCATTATTAAAACCAGTCCGAAAAAATAACAGTCCCGACTGACCAACTTTAGCTCAGCCTGCGATAGAATTCAAAAATACTGAAAAGAAAAAATGAAGAAGAGAATCACACACAGCTGGCGTTCAGGCGGACGCTTTGATTCCCATCCTTCAGTTAACGTAAAAGTCAGAACAAAAGAGCATCTGATTCTCGTGCCGGAGTCTCACGATCTCTTTGATGTGCCTAACCTGGAGCATGGGATCACTTCAAGGTGCCCAAGAACGCCAGCACCGTTTTCAACATCCAACTTGACCAACAACCACGACTTTTTCTTGTATTCTCTGTCGAAATTCACTTTGAAAAACCACCATGATAACTGATCTTGCTGCATCTGTAAGGGGTTGCTCCTTTCAATCTCTTCCTCTCTCTCTCTCTCTCCAAGTCCCGCCTGCCGTACAAATGGCCTCTTGGCCGAAGGTGGGGCAAGGGGGCTGTGAGAGATGAGAGAGAATGGTTGAGGAGCGACTCAGGTGTTTTCCTCCATAGGTTAGCCAGCACTTCCAAAACTGTTCCATTTATCAAAGATATGAAGGACTTCTGAGGGCAGCCATGGCTTAAGGCATTTATTCAGCTGAAGATCTACCGCAATAGCTATAATAATGTTTCAAGAGACATTGATATATCTCTCATCAAAATTTAATTTATCTGTGTTGGTTTAAATGTTGAGCAAATGCGTCAATATAATGACTTTTTTCATCTGTAAACCCAGCAAAGCCTGTCTTTGCTTATAGTCTCTTAGCAGTATTCTTCTCTGCGTGGACAGTTTCATTAAGTTATAATCAGGTCAGTGATCTTTGTTTCTAAAGAACTGCAAGTTTGACGAAATTCTTCTGAGCATTTCACAGTATGGATTAGATTTCTGGCAAGTTCAGCGAACTCTACAAATTGTTAAAATGTAGCCGAGAAAAAATAGCTTGATGGATTCTTAAAAATTCAATATAATGCCTTAAGACATGAGCATATTACACACACACACACACACATACACCCACAATTGTCTTTTATACATAACAGAATATTTATATGTATATAAATAAGAATAAATATATATATTATATATATATATATATATATATATATATATATATATATATATATATATATATATTATATATATATATGCGTGTGTATTATATACATATATGTATGTACACTATATACACATATATACATATACTTAGTTTTTTCAAAATACACAAGACGGTCAAAGAAATTGCCCTATGACTTTTCACAACACCAAGAACTTTTGTAAGACGCTCTATAAGGTAACTGGGGTTCAATAGAATGATGCTGTATCAAAGGCAGGTTTTTCAATAAAGTTTTATTAGTTTGTATAAAATTTATAAGAAACCTTTTGAACTTCCATGCTGTAAAAGGCATTAACCCTTACCTTATGTGGCGTTCCAGTCAACACCTCCTTCAGTAAATGAACAGGTGTATCACTTACTATGCTTCTTAAACTATTTCCCTTCACGAAAACAGTCCTTGAAATCTGCTTCTCCTACAATTCACTTCTGCTTCACATGGTTTGTAACTAACTGCATTGGTATTGCGGAAGCACTTTGTTTGTTTGTCCTGTCCACATCTCTGTAAGGAAATATGTAGAGACGGAATTGCCTTCGTATTTCTGTATCCTTCCAATGTTTCATTGTACAGCAGTAAACTGTAGTCTTCTTCCACTTAGAGGCCTACGATCTTTTCCTCTTCTGTTTGTATGAGTAATTCAGAATTTTTATGTTTTTTTTTTTTATGTTTTTGTTAATCCTCTTCAAGTTTGAGACTTGCCTACACAATTTGAAGGTACAGAAAATCTGCAATGATGTCTTTCCATGAAGAGCACTGAAAAGACCACACAGCTTCTATCTGTCGTGAAGGGACACCACGATTGCTTTACTTTATGGCCTTGGCCTTCCATTCATTTCTTTTCCTTTTGTCATTTGTTAGGCAAAGTGGTCTGCAAAACAATGTAGAAATCTGCAAAGACTTCTACCAAACCCAAATGTCTTTCGTTGTATTCTCTGAATTCTGTTTTTGATTTTTATTGCCAACAGTCAACTTAAAGAATAATTAATCTTCATATGTTCAGTGTCCACTTTCACTCAGTGTCCCTGTGTTCTTACTTATATGCATGAGGTCTATGTCATTTTTAGAAATATTTGAGATGATAAGTAATAATAATAATAGTAAATAGAATGATAATTACACATTACGCTAACAACGCTCCTCTGTAGGTACATTTTGCTGACACTGTTGTGCCATTAATTTCGACAAGTGAGTCAGAATTCACCCTTCGATAATCCAAATATAATCACCATGTCTAATATGGGTACTTCCTAATGAAATATCTGTTTTCAAATGACTTATTGGCACTTTCAAGTTGTATATAGAATTATTATATATCAGCCATGTTCGAAACGGACTAATATTTAATTTGAAAAATCGGTAAAAGTTGGCATGTGGCTGTAAGTATTTCGGAACCTGCAAGTAAAAAAAAAATTCTGATTTATTTCGCTTTGTTTATAAAAAAAAAAAAAATTGACACTGCGTCGCGTGAAAAAAAACTTTTTTTAAATAACATTCCGTTGAAATAATTGTACGACGTAAGTGATCTGTTTTGGATAATTAAAAAAAAGCTTTGATTGGTGTGTCGATAAACGTACCATCATATAATCCAATAACTCAGTTTACTAAAATAATAAACTGGTAAAATCAAGAAAAGAAACATGAATGAGTTTTGCAAAAGTGGTTAGGTCTCCGTTTTAAGATTATCTTCTTAAAAAAAAAGTCTCTCTCTCTCTCTCTCTCTCTCTCTCTCTCTCTCTCTCTCTCTCTCTCTCTCTCTCTCTCTCTCTCTCTCTCCGGAATCTCATCTGTTTAATGGTGTAAAAAAATTGAAGATTACATCCTTGTTGTCTTTGCTAAGATGATTAAGAAAGAAGAATGGAAACGTGTATTAGGCCTGCAAAGCCTTTGACAGTCCCAGAAAAGAAGTTGGAGATGTACCTAATCCTTTTCTTTGTAGAGTATCTTACTGTGAAAGGACCCTTATTTATCCTTCTTCTCATTTTATATTGTATTTTGACGTGATTATATTTACATTTACTTTTAAATGTCGAGGTAAGCATTCTTTTACGTGATTGTACGTTTATTTATTCTCAAGTCAAAATTTTCCTATAAGATTTAATTGTTATTCCCTAATTACTTGCATATTTTAGCCGTTTATTATACATTTTGTTCATTATCTTTCACAACTCCCAATAATACTTCCCTCCTTAGATTTCTTACATTTTTTAAATGTTTGTATTTCAACAAGGAATCTCAAACTTTGAGTTACACGCATACATGCATACGTACATACACACTCAAAACACGCACACGCACACACATATATATATTACACTTACATTATAAGTCTGTTTTAAGGTCATATTTGAGTACATTTTAACCAAATTATTCCTATATATGTGCGTATTTAATCGTGCATGTATGCATGCACATTCGGTGGTCTTATCTTATCTGGCCCATATCTTTAAATAAAAGAAATTGAATCCTTTAAAAATTAATATTTCCAGGTTTTTATTTTAAGTTTTTTGTTACCATGTTAAGAATTTCATTGTAATTCGTTTCAAGACATTTTAATTAGTCTATTCAGAGATTCTGTAATTATTTAATCTTCTTGAAAATGCAAGCAGTCTTTAACGTTTGGCTTATTCCGTTCATTGTTCATCAGTTAGCATTCATTATTCATTTAGCATTCATTTACTCATTGGTCCACTTAATATTCTTTCATTTATTTTTTACTCTTTCCAACCCTTCCTTCTCAGTAGTCTTCAGTTTTCACTATATTTCAACTGTATTTGTTTTTTTTTTTTTTTTTACTTGTTTTCAATTTGATTAGAATTTTTGTGTTTGAGATAACATGAAAATAATATTTGATCTCTCCTTGTAGTAGTCTAATTAGAAGTAGCAATATATCAAATTATGATAACATGTTCTTAGATTCTCTATTTAGTAGATAATACGTCACAGCTTTTCTGAGCCTTTTAAATCAAACTTCCAAATGTCATTTCTCTTCCACAATTCTTTCCTGGCTAACCAGAAAAACGCTCTGTTGACTTCACATTCATTTTGCACTGTGCACACACGAAGATTGCATTGTGTCATGCATAATAACCCTAGATTTAAGGAAACATTGATCATATTCTGTAAAGATTTTGTCATGTTAATGTTGCAATTTGTAAAGCATAGATTTCATGTGAGCAAAACTGTTGTATAGTCATTGATGATATCTTTCTCGAATTCCAAATGTTTATGTGTTTCCTTCCTCTCTCGATATTTCTAGCTTTCTCCGCCTGTTATCACCAACAACAGAATAGATTTAAATAGTAACGAACGCCATTGCAGTACATATCACACAGAGCACTAAATGTATTAGTAAACAGAATGGGCAGCGGAGAATTTTCTCCATGCAACGACGAGGCAACGACAGATAAATGTAGAACTTAGAAGAACGACTTCGTTTTCTCGGTTAGATCTTCTTCCTCTTTACCTTCGAGACTTCGGCCTCTTCAGTGTCGGGCTCATTTTGCACCTACCACCAAGGATGCACTCTTGCACTCTCCTTACCGTTACTGTTCTCGATCTTTTTAGCGCTAGACGTAAATCACTTCTCTCTCTTCTCTCTCTCTCTCTCTCTCTCTCTCTCTCTCTCTCTCTCTCTCTCTTCACTGATAGATATATATAGAGCTATATCTACTATTTGTCTAGTTACGTTGGCTGAGCCGCGACTTGGACTGGACATAACGATATTGCAGTCTTTTCCTGACTTTTAGATTTTTTGTTCAAAACGCAGATTCGAAATCCCTGTCCATGAGAAGAATAGTAGAACTTCCCTGTTTTCAACAAGTCTGTGAGTAAGGCTGCTAGCACCATATCCTTTTCTTGACCATAGCTGCTGCTGCCATCAATTCGCAGCTGTGTCGACTGGTGGCTGGCAACCAAGATCCAATCACCAACCTTACAAATGGGAGCCATACATACAGTATATATATATATATATATATATATATATATATATATATATATATATATATATATATATATATATATATATATATATATATATATATATATATATATATATATATATATATATATATATATATATATATATATATATATATATATATATATATATATATATATATATATATGGACTTTCAGATTTATTGTAAAACTTCTTATAATTTAGATGGAGTAACTTGACCTCTAAAAAGAATCCTCTGAGGCAGTTATTAACTTTTGGTATCTCCATTAGAATAGGATAAGTAGTTTAGCTACCGGAGGTAAACAGTATCTGCCATGACCGTGTACATTACTTTACAATGACTGACAGAAAACATGCCTGATATGCTTCAGTTTTCTAAACTATTAACCCTTAAAAGAAACGATGATTTCATGGGCACTGAAGATCTGAGTGATAATTAGAAGTGATTAATCGTTGGACTTAGGTCATTCGGGTAGAAGATTAAACAGTTAATGAGACAGGCTACACTATTGTCTTGGTAACTCTGGAGAGCTATCGAATATTAGAAAATGCTGCACGTTTATCGTCTCTCATTATTTTTTCTGTTTACAATTCCTCAGTACATAAATGTCCGTCATGAAGGAGATAATAACGGTTTCGAATGAACATGCGTTAAACGGTTTTTTATCTTAATATTCCTATCTTGTAGGAAAATCCAACGAACAAGGATCCCTAAACCAAAAGACGTTATTTGAAGGAAAGTGAAAAGTCTCCTTTGTTAACTTGATATTAATGAGAAGGTTCTCGATGCTCGTGAGATACGTTGGCCTCTGGAGGTTTGCAAATGTCAGTCCGCATGGAAAATATGCGAGGCTTCTTGCACTGATTGCTTGAAGAGCAAATGCTTTGTTCAAATTAAGTCGACTTGCCAGCACGGGACTTTGCCCTGACGATACCTCCAAGTGTAGCAAAGGATGAAAGGAAATATGAGGTCTGATGCGGATCTCGGAACTGTGGCCGAGGAACAGACAATGCGAAAGTGAAAGCTTAACTTAAATTTCATCCCCCAGTCTTGTTCGCTATCCACTTCCTCATCTATTTTTAACGTTTAATCTTGAAAATACTGTGACATTTAGCATAAATAAAAAGAGCAATCCCAGACTTCCATTTCAAAACCAACAAATAATTGTTTTATCTTTTCATACGTAGTAGCTGTTAATTTTAATTAGTTGATTATTTCTCTGTTGAATCAGATTGGTCAGGAAAGCAAGAAAAAATGAAAGGAACTTTTTTGTAATTAATCACTGAATTAAAGATGTAGCCTCAATTGAGCCTTCATATATCCATTCACGGTCGTATATCTAATGAATACATATACTTATTTGATGTCTTACGTATCATTCTCATTATGTGTATACTAAACGAATGTTAGACAGCAATATGCGATAGATACATGATAGCATTATGTTAACAAGATATTACAATTAGTTTCGCTCAGAACTGCTTGTTCTTCGAGTCGTGTTTACGACTACATGGTTCTGGAACCATTTCAACATTCCTCAACAATTTTCAAGATTAATCTCGTTTCCAGATAGGGAGCTTGCTTCGAAGTAGCCTCGCTGGTTTGAGTAACTTAACCTAAACGTCGTGAGACTCGTGAGATTCCTAACTGCGTCCCTGAAAAACAGTTCCTCCAAATATACGAGAAGTGGCGGTTCGTGAGACGAAACACTGTTCCTTCCATGCTTGCCGAAGCCAGTCGCATACCCAGTTCTCCGATTGTTATACTTGGCTGCGGCCACGGCCTCATGCCTTAAAACAAGGGGCTGAAGTATTATTATTATTATTATTATTATTATTATTATTATTATTATTATTATTATTATTATTATTATTATTCAGGAGTTAAACCCTGTTCATATGGAACAAGCCCACAGGGGCCACTGACTTGAAATTCAAGCCTTCGAAAGATTATGATGTTCATTAGGAAGAAGTAACAGGAGGTAAAGGGAAATACGTAAAGAGGAGATCACTAATTAAAAAAGAAAAAATCAGTTAAAAAATTGATAAATAAATAGATAAAATGTACGTAAATGATTTACGTCTGGTGAAGTTGTTCTCCGGCAATGTCTAATTATACAAATGAGACGAGTTGACAAATTGTCTTGATTTTTTCCCTGTTACGTTTCTACCATCACAGTATTTATCGTTCTAACCACAAATCAGTGCACTAACTATTTGAGGTTATGATCGAACATAATCAAATACGATGAGGCACATCTAAGTGTTTCTTTCTCTCTCTCTCTCTCTCTCTCTCTCTCTCTCTCTCTCTCTCTCTTTAGGTGGCAGGTGAAAAGTGATATCTTAAAGTTTTGTTTTTCTTATTCTTATATTTTTTCTTCTTTATCATTTGACCTTCAATAAATTACCTTTAAGTTGTTCGTTCAGTTTATTGCTTAATACTTCAGCCCTCAATAAAATGTCTGTTAATTATCATGAGCATGTACATATTTGGCCGTTCTTTATGTACATATATGAAGCACTGTAATTACTGACGGGAATATTTGCTTTAAACTATACATGTGTATATACATATTTATAGATATATATATATATATATATATATATATATATATATATATATATATATATATATATATACATACACACATATACAAAAAGAGATAACTAGATAGATACAAAGGAAGTGCTGTGAGCTTGGTTTTATACATATAAGATTGTGACAAACTGGATTTTTTTCTTAAAAGATTCCACTGTCTGCTAATTCATTAAGTGATAACACTGATATTGCTGGGTAAAAAGTAATGAATTTATAAATCACAGCAACTTCTGTGGAAAGATTTCATCGTCGTTTCTCTTTTGCGTCTGAGAAGTCGCTTTTAAACGGGAACAGATTAAACGAAATAATTGCTTCCGTAATGCATAACATATTCAGATATGCACATACATATCCGTGGGCGTATGTGTATGTATGCACAGACTGCACCGTACACGTGGTAACATCTTCTGTTTGGATCACAGAAAATAAAATAAGCATAAAAAGGGGAAATTAAAGTTCTACCTAATTGTAGTTGCCAAAGAACACTTTATACACCACCTAATACTCCGCAGCTGCGTTTGCACACAAATACACTTCACAATAATGGCCTTGACAGAACAAAATGACTTCATCCTTTTTTGGGTCGATTGTAAATTCACAAACTCTCTCTCTCTCTCTCTCTCTCTCTCTCTCTCTCTCTCTCTCTCTCTCTCTCTCTCTCTCTCTCTCGATCTTGTTTTCCTTCTCTTTTCTTTGAAGAACTTTCTGACTGATCTATCACTGTGCTGAAACTTAAGAGTGGCGCTTTCTTATCCAGAGTACTGCTAATCAATCACCTGTTTTCGTGCCGCCCACCCTCAGCTACCCCTGCTCGAGTGTCCTTGGGCGTGACGACTGTGCTCACCATGACTACCCTCATGTCATCCACCAACGCTGCGCTCCCCAAGATTTCCTACGTCAAATCCATCGATGTCTACCTCGGCACCTGTTTCGTGATGGTGTTCGCCTCACTTCTGGGTACGTGTGCCTTCCTTCGAGTCTCACCCCTATCAAACGGTTTCCCAGTTCCTCACCTTCGAGTACTTGTACTCAACTCTCACTTTCTGGTCCCTCACTTATGTTACAGCAGAACTTTATTCAGAATTGCAGATTACATTCAAACTTGGGAAAATTCATGAGAGAAAATAGGGAGAGTAAATCAAATTTTTAATAGGACTGTAGCACCACCACACTAATTTTGGGAAAGGTTGGAAAACGGAAAGATTTTCTTCAACGATCTAAAGAGCATAGGAATTTTCCCATAGTTAAGTTTTTAGGTTTGTGAAAAAAATACAATAGTGGAATTGTTATGTTTGATTCTGTTTTACAAAACAAAAATCTAAGATCTAAATACCTTTTCAGAGTACAGGCCAAGACTGCGACCAACAGAAGTCTGAAAACATTTCTCTACCATTGTCCTCTTACATGTAAATGTTAATATGACACCTTTGTCCCTTGTAGTTAACTCTCTCAGCTAATGATCTTGAACCTGACTTTGCCAAATAAATTTGCACACCCCGTTGATTAGGAAACCTCACGGAGACTTTTCCCCATGACCTGTCATTATTCTTTTTAATTGACAATCTGCCCCAAGTGAGGTTTAAAAACCAAGAGTATACAGTTCTCTTCTTTCAGTGTTCTCGATATTTATTTTTGAACTTTCCAAAGAAGCTCCTGGATTTCCTGCGTCAATTGTTGCTGTTGCTTTGCATTGATCAGGTGAATACCACACCCTGCTGGTGTTCATGCAGTGCCTGTCATGGCACCCTCTCACGAGAGGATTATGCTCTGAACCTGACGGATGGCTCCTTCCACAGAGTACGCGGCGGTGGGATACATGGGCAAGAGAATCCAAATGAAAAAGAACCGCATTATGGCCCTCCAGAAGATAGCGGAGCATAAGCTCAAGGAGGCGGCCATCGAACAATCGCACGCCTCCCAAGACCACCCGGACCACACCCCAAAGACAACAGTGAGTAGCGCGCACGATAAACACACTATTGACCAGCTGAGACAGCATTGCAAAACCACTCACCAGGTATTGTATCTCACGCTCTTTTACTGGGAATTGCAATGCAAATCATTTGATAAGTTATTGCAGTCCAGGTCACTGGACTGAGAATTGCAGTCTATTATTCGACAACATATTGCAAAAGTCGTTTAACTAGAGTGTGAATGGTTGAAACGAACTATGCACCCTCTAGGTCATTTGATTTGAAATTGCAACCCAGATCATTTGATAAGATATTGTAATGCAGGTCATTTGACATAAACTTGTCGTGCATATTACTAGATAAGATCAATGTTAAAAACTGGATCGATTGGCCCAGTATTGCTATGAAAAATCATTCTAGAGGTTAATGAAGTCTGGGTCATTTTACTGAGAATTTCAAGCAAATCACTGAGAAAATGTTGCAATGCAGGTCACCTGGCTCGGCATTACAATCTAGATCATTTGATAAACTATTGCAATGCAGTTCATCTGACTACCAACTGCAATGTAAATCCTTTAAAGGGTAAGCACAATGTACGTACCTATAGTCCTTTGCGTTTCTAGGATCGTTTTACCTTAAGAAATCGTTCTAAAGCGATGTATTAAGCTAGTTTTTTTTTTTTTCTTTTTTGCCGTCTGCTGAAAAGAAGGTACTCTAGCGCCATCTGTTATCGTTACATCGTTTTAGTATTTCAAAGAAATAAACAAAGCAAAAGCCAGGTACACCAGGAACAAGTCTCGAGTTCATAAGAGGCTATTTGCGGACACTGCCCAAATCTCCTTCATATCGACTTAGGTTCCAAAGATCACGTCATTACTCTTAGCGGAAAATCGGCATTACCAAGTAATTCAAGGATTCCTAATACCGAGCTAAATTTCTTTTGTCCTTCCTGAATTGGACTTTTTATATGATATTTCATACAAGAGACGATGCTGTAAAGGTCGTGTTAACTTTATAGCGTCTTGAATATTTTTCCCGTACTATGCAAATCTACCAAAGCTCCATCGAATCTTCATGAAAGTTTTGCAGGCCGTTCGTGGAATTCGCACTTGACTTCTCGGACGTCTTTCATGTGTTCACTATACTCTAACTGTAAACCTTCAGTTGTCCTAGACTTTTTTGTCAGCCTTTAATTATAATATTTTCTTAACATGTAACTGGTAAAGAAATAACGCAGTACGCACGAAGTGAATGATGTACACACGCAAAAATAGAATCAAAATCTTGCATGGAGTTTTTGATGCAATGTTTATTTGTGCCTTTAATTTGGTTTTTATTCTTTCGTGAACAGCTGTAAAAAGAATTTTAAAATTGTGTACGCCATATATAACAGTTTTTCTATGTACTATTTTAAATTCTCAGGCACGGGAAAAAGCCTGCATTCTAGCAAATTTGTCAAGAACGCGGTAGAGTTTACTTACACCGGATTATTTTAGCATTTTGGATGGTGACGTCGTCAATTCCGGTTTAAATTACAGTTTAAATTTGAAAATCTAATAAAATCAGTTTTCTCATATGTACGTATGTATATGTATATATATATATATATATATATATATATATATATATATATATATATATATATATATATATATATATATATATATATATATCCTTCAGTATATCTCAGTGTACACTTTCATGACAGTGATGTGCTTACCCTTTAATGAGATGTTGCTTGACAGCATATGACCTGAAATTATAATCAAGGTTATTTGTCGCTTTCTTTTCAGTGGAAAATATACTTTACTCTACATATAAAATGTACGAGTATTAGAAATGATAACTTTCTTGCCTCTTGCTTTAAACATCTTCTTATTACAACAGCTTCTCTTATGCAAGGAGAAAGTACCTCCCGTCAATGTCGATGATGTCTGTTACTTCCATAATTCACTGTACAGTAAAAGTTACAAACTGTTCCATAGTCAGGAGTAGATGTATAAATACCATTCTTCATAATCTCCACCAATCAAACCGCGAATGTCACCTAATTTCGAATTCACTATACCGTGGGAATCATTGGGAGTTGTAAATGATAAGTGCAACTACCTCGGCCAGGATTCGAACCGTGGTCCTTTGGTTTAGATATTGTATGGGCGGTCGAATTGATCACTCAACTTTCATGAGAGATAAGTCGATATCGACTCGGCTATGCATAATCCTGTCGAACTCGGGCGCTGTGCTTAAAGTCGATATCAGCCCATCTCCACAAAAGCAGCTGACTGATTTGTATCAGTTGACTAATTATGAAGTTTTGTCACTCTGTCACGTATACAAGTGTGACTCTTATATTAACCAATATTAAGTAATAACTATCATTTAGCGTCGAAGTCGTTCTGTTTTGGTAATAACTTACACATAGCTGGAATAATAACTGATTAGTGCTTAAAAATTGGGCAGTAGCTGACTAAATATCCTAAGGGTTCTCGGGCCAGCCCTAGAAGAGCTGTTAATCAGCTCAGTGGTCTGGTAAAACTAAGGTATACTTAACTTTTCAAAGATATCTTGTGAGATCTGAAAGATACAAATCATGAGTGTGATCCTCCGAGTTCTGATGCAGAATTCCCGAACAATTGCCACTTATTTTTCGTTTACAGTTTTGGGCAAATTTCACGAACAAGAAAAATATGAATGGACTCAAATAAACTGTGAAATTAAAAGGTAATCTGGATGACCCTGTAAGAAAGAGTAACAGTTCAGTAGTGCTTAAGTGAGGCACGTGATATTCTTAACACTTCAAAACAAATTGCCTCAAATCTTGATTAGTTGCCTCGTGAATTACAAAGAATTTCCATCATTTATAATACTAGGCATAGATATGGATGGATTATTTATTTATATAATAAGGCAGTTGCTGCAAACTAATATGAATAATGATATTAGGGGCTGTTAAAACTAAAATTTCAAGTCTCTTTTCTTCGAAATATCAACCTATTTTCGAGGTCACAAGGTCAGAAAATGGCAAAAATCATCGAAGATCGAGTATCGATATTTGTTTATAGAAAGAATAATTTCAGATAAAATTATAATGTTATTTTACTAGGCTATCAGCCTGCTATCAGTTTTACCCCAAGGCCTGGAGGTATGTCCAAAATGGGGATCACATAGCTTATTGTAGATGCCAAATCTACATTTCTCGGAAACGGTAAAAACAGAGTTACGCTTTCGTGCCGTTTAACGGCGTTTGCATCTTCACTGAGCTGAAACAGGCATCAGAGATTTATCTGAAAGTGTTCTTTAAAAAAGAATAAAGGAAACTCAAAAATGACAAGTGCTCCAGATAACTAGGGCAGATTCTACTGGCTTTAGCTGAAGATTTCAGGTTGCATGATCAGTGACCTTAGAGACACTTAGACTATACAGAATAAGCTCTGGCATGGTGAAGAAATTTCCTCATTTTCATAGACACTTAGATACATATCTAGTTATTATTAGTATTCTCATTATTATCAGTGTATCAGTGCAAAAAAAAATAAAAGGTGGTGAAGACGATAAGTTCTGACCTACCGTCAAAAATGAGAGTAGTATGAGACGCTCGAGACGGCAGCCCCGACCCAAGCGATGTTACGTAGGTATTTCCTGTAGTAAAATCCCTATCTAGATTTCCCTTCCGATTCAATTCAAAAATCGAATCATAGATGCCTTCATTCTGCATACTTACATAAGTTGCAGTGATGAGAGAAGCGGCTCCTGGCTGAATAATTGCAAGTTGGTTGCCCATAATCAGTCATTGTTACTCACAGTGGAAATGTATACAAACCCATGACATTTGGTTATAGGGACAGTATTAGCATCATTTCATTTATTTGAATGGACGTGAAACAGGGTGCAGTTTAAACTAGGCTTCCGACTTAAGCTTTTATTGACAATGTTTCTTGTTCAGTTCTACGGTAAATCTCTAGTTTTGAAGCGAAGTGGCAATTCCAGATTCTCTCGCTGGGTGGTAAGTTTCATTTCGCAGTAAATACATCCTTAGTGACTATATCGTCAGGAGTGAAGATTTTTCTTAATTTATTGTCGTTGTGAAAAATTTTCTATAAATAACCAAGTATGTACACATATAAAATACGTGTTTCCAGTTATTTGAATTCAGTTCTCGGAGGCACCAAACATCTCTGTTTACGCAGGGTGAAAGTTCAAAAAAGAAAAGCTTGCGTTCTCTTCAACAAAACACTAGAAAACATCCGAACGAAATGGGAATTTTAAGCAACTTCAGTTCATGATAGATGGTTTCTCCTGACTGAAAAAGGACGAGAAACCGTATTTACTTAAAGCCAAGAAAATAACGGACCAGGAAAAATATTAGACGAAGAATAACAATAAAGAGACGATCGCCCAACTTTCGTAAAATTCTAATGAGGTTTTTTTCCCGTCTGAGTTACTCTAACTGAAGCCAAATACTTCGTACAGAAAATATATTGAAGGTATAATTAACATTTTCCGAAACTTGATCGTTTAATGAAGAGGAAAGTATACAGGGCACAAGGAAGGAAAATGAGCTTGGAAAATTATTTTGAAGCCCATTTCATGATGATGAGGAGAAGGGGGTGGTGAAAAGAAAAGTAGGAAGAAGCAAAATTCTGAGTGAGAATGGAACCTCCTGTTTCCTTCGTTCTCTTCTCACCTTCAGTCCAACTCCACGTCTTCTAAGGACCCATTTCCCCGCGCCAAAGACACCCCCTCCCTCCCCGCTTACACCTAGAACAGAAGCCCTCCCCATCCCCCACCCCCATCCCCAACCTTATTTCTGAGGCCTCGTTTCCCAGTCCTTACACTGAAAAGTCCTTTGATCAAATCTTATAAGATTCTTTGAAAGTATTCGAATGCTTACAAGGCAATAATTACTTTTTTCAAGTCCTCAACGCCGTCGTCGCTAGTGTAATTAAGTTTTCGAACAAGTTACGAGAGAAATTCCACTTTTCGAGATGGAACTGAAACGCCTTGTATTCGAAAAGTTAAAAAGAGTTGCTGGCTACGAATTTATCACAAGAATTTTGTTATTGCCAGGGACGTTAAAGTGATGGCTACACATAAAGAACTTCTGGGATGGTGCTTTGTACGTAAATACATACTTAGACTGGGGACTCTACAACACATGTCGGTTCTAATCCTGCACGGACATCATCATTTGGTTTTAAGGCGTTGTAGTGATAGCGTATCCAAAATGTATGTGAGGAAAGAAAAAAGTTAAGAGGTCACGGTGATTATTACAAATTATTAAATATATATGTGTGTGTGTTTGCGCATTTTTTTAACCAACCAAACACCATTTTCCCTTCGAATAAAGATCTAAAACAGAAAGATGGTAACCTCACTTATTTTCTTCATATTGGTTGTCCTTTGTTTACTCTCCAGCGGAAAAGGGAAAAAGTCGCATGACGTCTATTCTCGCCATGACCCCATGCACTGTTTTGTTTTGTTTTCCTAGCGCAGTTTGTCGTCGAGGAAATAAGTTTGATGTGGCGCGGTGTCCCGCAGGTGCCTTACAGTAAAACATATGTACATTCCATCATTTTATTGATTAAAACTAACTCTGTCTCTCGGGAACACATGAAAATGTATTTTTGGCAGTATCGAGGGAGGCCTGAACTTCACGGCGTTTGTTTTGAATGGACTGGAAGGAGCTTGTTTGCTTTCGATAATCATGAGTGGTGGACTGACACGATGTCCGCTTCTTTTTCCTGCATTTTTCTCAGTTTGTCAGTTTTCCTCATTTTTCATTGTTCTGAATAGAACAATAAAGCAGATATCAACTAGATTTTACATCCCAGCATCATTTCATAACGATTTTTTTAAAGGTTTCAGGCACTCAACATGCAAGGCTTTTTCATTGGTTTGGCATAATTACTGCTGATTGGTTCTTGAACTGAAGCTGTCACACCTTGAGGACTGCTGTTACCTTACTTACTAGACAGCTGAAGAAAGAACTCGCGCCACGAGATGTTACTCTTTTAATTTTCAGCGGTATTTCATTTCCCTTGACGGGGACTTGTTGACTTTATTTGCGCCTGGGCAGAGCTTCAGATTGATCAGCTGAAATAAGAACTCTCACTTATCGGTTGCAGATTAAATTATCTTGAGCATTTTGATTACTGTGGAATCAAAATGGATTTTCCTTTCCTGAGAAAATATGTGTCAATATCATTTGGTTCTGACTTGGAAGTCCTAGAGCCTAATCATTAGATGTGACGATGCGTTCTTTTTATTAGTTTTAGAAGTGGTGAGTCAAAGCATTAGAGAAAGGCGGATTGTGTGCTAGTCTTTTCATAATTCGCATCTGAGATGAGGCACGGTTCTTTCCCGTTTGTTCGTAACTCAAGAAGCAAAAGACTTGTGTTAACATTTTTCTTGTTCTTCACAGTTCGTCTCTTCAGTATGATAAAAACTGTTGCCGTTACTGCGTCTGTTCACTCGTCAAACCGACAGTATTGATACTCACACTAAAGGAAATCAGTATCAAGGAAAGGCAAAATGTAGTTCAGTGAAAGTTCGTACCGTAGAATAAGTGTTATATAACGTTCGCTGGATCATTTTCGAGCACTGAACTGCTCCCTCATCTCAAAATAGCTGTTACCGAATTTCATTATTCAATACAATTATTATTCATTTATCAAGCTTTTCTCTACCACGGGTAATCATTTCCTCCTTTTCTCACCCTCTCTTCTTTTCTCCCGTAGAACTCAACCATATTTCATCTTCTCTCTCTCTCTCTCTCTCTCTCTCTCTCTCTCTCTCTCTCTCTCTCTCTCTCTCTCTAAGTTTAAGATACTTCTTGCGAAAGAACCTTTGACATTTCCATAGCTGGGAGTAAAGTGCTTTGCAAAGGTTGGTGATTTAAGGACTGAACTTTAGCGATTTCTCATTTTCTTTTGTATGCCTAAAGAACTATTTTTTCTGTCACTGCAATAGCCATTGTAACTGGAATTAGAGGCTAACGACACATTTGATGAAAATGCATCAACGTCTCTAGGTTCAGCTTCTTTCATTTCTCGCCTCTGAAAGTTTCTGCTCAGCGACGTGGCCGCCACCGCTGTCTTCTTCTCCTTCGTATGACTTCAGTGCCATCTTCGTCCAGCGTCGTCCTTTAGAGTCAGTTTTCCTTTGCTTAATCAAAGAATCGGTTACCGGTGAAACAGAATGATGATAATTACCGTTGCGCTTACACGACGCCGTTATTTATGACAAACACACACACAGACTGATTAAGATCATACCTGACTTTATATACAATCTCGCTCAGTGTTTTTTTCGTGAAGATCAGAGTATATATCTTTATTTTCTTAATATTCTCAGACGAATTAGAGGATGTCATTTTGACTCCCTTGAAATCTCTCAAGCGTTTAGCAGGTCTGCTGGGATACGATCAAGGCTTCATTTTTTTTTTTTCAAGACCCACGGGTGAACAATATAATAGCGTCGCATTCACACACGAAAAAGAAAAAATTAAAGATGATGAAAAACTAATGGCCAGGAGCTCTGGGTTAAGAAATACGTCCACCTGCTAACAAAAGGCGAAGTGTTTTCGAGAAATGACAAAACGTTCACTCAGATTCCGCATTTTTACATGACATGAGAGGGATGTGACTTTTATGCAAAGGTCCAGAAGCATCTTTTATTCAAACTCTGATATAAGTTCTCTGAAAGTTTTGTTAACTACTTAGAAATTTGCTTTTTTCTGAGCAGACACGAAAAATATCTGATGTTCTTATGACATCTGAATGCTGATTGTATAAATATATGTACAAGTTTGTCTGACATTCATCTGACAGAAAGGAATGCAGCTACACCTTAAGTGGGTGAAGTCATACTGAGACACATCTTCCCTTTTATGCTACAACTTTCCCTCCAAGCCAGAGTCATATGAGAGAGAAAGGACGCATCAGTCATTTTTGCCTCCTTTTACTGCTACTCAGACTTCAAGTTACTGATATATAGCTATTAGTATAAGAGTTCCCTCTCCCCCTCCCCTCGTCTCTCTCGCTCTCCCTCTCTCAAGACATGCCTTCTGTGATAATTAGCATAAGCTCTGCACTCTGTGCTTGTGTGAGTGTGTTTGCGTTTGCAACCGGTGAGAAAAGGCCATGTGTGCTTCACTGAGTCTTAAAATGAATGAGGTCGACCGAAAGAGCGCGCCCGGATTGTCTGTGGACTACTGTCTTTGGAGACTGGCCCGAATTAGAAATGAGCCAGAGCCTACGGTGTTAATGCTTGGTGTTCTTTGAAGGGGCCTCTATCACCTTTACTTCTGTACATTTGGACAGTTATTCTTCTTTTCCCTAATCCAGAATTTCCGTATAAACTCTAAGCCACCCAATGAGTCATATTGTCACTATGTATAACAGCATCTCTTGTAAACCCTTCGAACGCTGATATCTTTCTTTCTTCAGCCTCTCAGTTGCCCTTATTGTGGCTCACATTTCTTAATCAAATTTAAAGCCAATCCACAGTGTCACCACTTCTCTACAACTTAAGCTAGTATGTACCTTAACTTTTGCCTTCACTATGCCATCTATCAGTTTCTCTTCCATTTATTTAGTACTAAGACATATTCCGGCAAACTCTTCCCCTTCAACCTTTTCTTTATCTTCTCCAAAGCTATTCACCTTCATCAACTTTATTTCCAACAACTGAGTTCCTTCCAAACACATTTCTACATGACTCTCCATTCTTATTTACTTCAGGTTGCCAACTATTTCTGTCACCAACCACCCCAACCCTTTCGTTCTTTCCAAACACAGGCACAGACTCAGGCTGTCCAAAAAATAGTCCTATTCACTTGTTTTCTTTGTCCTTTTTGGCCAGTACACACTGACTAATACAACTTTGTTTCTTGCCACACTTACCTTACCCAGATAATCTTGAAACTAACACATTTGTCCCTGAAGTGTTCTGACACTTTAAGCGTTAATCCTTTCCTAGCTCTACACCTCCCAATTACCCCACACACAATTACTCTTTGCCTTTCCTTACTTTGCCTTTTCATTTTTGTCTCAAGGGGCTCCAAAACATCAAGCCCTCTCTCGGAAAAAAATTCAGCTGTCATACATTTCTTTCCCACTACACCACATCCAAACACATTCAGAACGTCAAGATTTAGTATTTTATACTGCCTCTGATTTTTTACAGTATCTGAGCAGGGTACAGGCTGTAAACCCCATGCCTTGATCATCTGATGAATTTTTGCGACATCCCACGACAATAAAAAGCATGATTGCCATTGGCCTCAGAAGACGTGAGCATCTGCAGACGGGTATATTCATCTCACCAAGGGGTCCACGACCATTAACTAAGCATTTCTCTGCCTTTGGGTATATTATATCTGAACCCCCAGCAATTGGAATTTCCCAGATTGGTAATGTGGTGGTAGTACCACTTACTACCTCTGCAGTAACAGCCAGCAGTAGACAGATGGCGTGACTTTTGTGGCTTCCATTACCTCAGGACAGAGAGAGAAGGTCATTTGTTATTTGTAGGGCATATCCTTCTCAAATGAGTTCACAACCCCTTCCAAGGAATTTCTCTACCTTGGGATCCTGTATATTAGAATTCCCTTGTCCTTGCATCTCAGGGATAATTTACACCTAACGGAAATTATAAAGGTTAAGTGTTCCTACCTTTCCAGGATTCGAGCCTATCCCTTTTTGTTTTGGAAATAGGTTGACAGTGAACGTAGCCAATCAGCCATCAGCATGGCTGAATGGTTATGGTCACTGCCACCCCGTTTTTCTAACCCAAATGCATTTATTCGGATCCTGGTCAAGTGATGAAGATTTATCATATACTATTTGCAGGGTATAGTGAATTTGAAAGTAGAAATACATAATTCATACACACAGACAAGGGATGTGCGTGTGTGTTTGTGCTTGCATATGCATAACTATACGTACATAAACAGTAAGCATTCAGTTATGCTGCTTTGGACAGCTTGATAAGCGTATTAAATTTGGACAGCTTGATAAGCGTATTAAAATTGGCATATAGTCGCACACTCGCGTATTGTGCACAAGCGCGCAGTTGAAAGTAATTTTTCCACTTTATTATTACTAGGTTCCTTCTGTTCTGTGATACAATTCCCTTTTGTCCAGTGGTTAACGGCCTTGATGGGGACAGGAAACGACTTGCCCCGTCTCCTCAAAAATCTACTGTGCTTCGCTTGTCCTTTATTGTGAATTAAGTACGTGATATTTAACTGACTGTGGTGGGTTGCAGCCATGGTTGAGAAGGATATAGTGCTGTGAACCCCATACCAAAAGATTTATTGTGAACCGGCAGGGTAACACCCTCTGGACCCAACACCACAAGAAAGGAAAAAGCTTCAAGTTCATATATATATATATATATATATATATATATATATATATATATATATATATATATATATATATATATATATATATATATATATTTAAATAAACTTGTGCGTGTGGAATATGAGGATAAGTATATGAATTTGATTATGTGTACCTTATCATATTATGTGGTTATTCTCTTGAGATGTTAGTCATTCCCTGTTAGACATTCTTTTGTTCAGTGTTCCAGTGTACCAACCTTAACAATAATCCCGTGTTATAACTTTCAGTGGCCCATATGTTCCCTTATTACTTCATCGACTGAAACTTTCAAAAGACATGTGTATGAATTCCATAGATGTGCTTTATTTACTAGGTGTGATGCTTCATTCCATTGTTCACACCCCTGAAACAAGTCCTGTAATAACATTATGTGATTTTCACATTGGAATCGAACTAACATTACTTTTATTTCAGCGTTCACACTCTGCTACAATACCCGAAAATCCTGGCAGTATACTGTTCACAGCCCTGGAGCAAATTCTGATAAGTAGAAAAGATTCATCATGAGCACTTTGGGCCTTCGAGACAGATTTTCAATTGATTCATAATCAAGGTCATTGTTTTGACTCCTCACATTGTTCATAACTAATACCCACTGCATTGTTGGGAGCCCATAGCCGAATTGTAAGTCGTTCCTTGTTCCAGAAGGTCCGGTACAAGTTACACGATCCCAAGGCGCACAGTAAAGGTGGAACTTTAGAAAATACCATCAACGGTCGAGCAGACGAGGAGGCGCATCCTGTGATTGCTAACTTGCTGCCTCACAAGGATCTCAATAAGGTAAGAAGTGCTACAGACAACACACTTTCTCACTTTTCTCATGTGATGAAAAACTACTGTTTCTTGTTAGCTGCTGAGTTCGTTCTCCTTATGCCGTTTCAGCCTTGTTAGGTAGGATTGTTTGTATGCCTGTTTCTTATTCATATCTGTGACATTTTCCATTTGAATTCTTTTATTGGAGACTTCCGCTCCTTGTCCACTCAGTTATTTCTGGATTTCTTAAGTATTTCGCCATCCACTTACGTTTATTTCCGACAGGTTTTGAAAGAACAGAACTCTTCAGTAGAATTTTTAATTTTTACATTCCTTGTAGTGACTCTTGTTTTTGTCTTCATATATCTGTCTCCCCTGGCGAAGAAAATTCAGTAGAAAGGAATCTGAGTTATAGTTCATTTTGGTAGAAATTCATTTTCTCCCTGGAGATGCCTCCGTAATGTCCTTTTATTTGTGCCTGGTACTCATTAAATCTCTAGCTACTTATCTGCTTTGA
This sequence comes from Macrobrachium rosenbergii, assembly GCF_040412425.1. NCBI lineage: Eukaryota > Metazoa > Arthropoda > Malacostraca > Decapoda > Palaemonidae > Macrobrachium > Macrobrachium rosenbergii. The sequence goes on from NC_089744.1 coordinate 8,442,090, forward strand.
TTGCTCTTTATGTAAACTTAGATTGCTCTTTATGTAAATGAATGATGTTTCACTGACGCCAAAAAAATAATTTTCTCTCTCTCTCTCTCTCTCTCTCTCTCTCTCTCTCTCTCTCTCTCTCTCTCTCTCTCTCTCATTAAACCTGTGGTAAGCCTGCAAGTTTATATATTCACAAATGTCATGTCAGAAGAAACGTTTTGGATTCATTGTTAAAATAAAATTTCGGGAGATTTCTGGAATGATTAAAATAGATTTTGTAAGCAAAACCGCTTCACATTAAAAAATCCTCATTTGTATAAAAAATTAACATTTATTCTAACAAATTTCCTGTAGAATTAATGAAACTGTTTCCAGTAACGACTTGTTTTCTTAATTAATGGCTAAAAACCAGAAGGAAATTTCTACAGTTAAAACAGTTGAAATTGGCATACATACATGAAATTTTCGTAAAAAACCTTCTTTTAGCAACATGTAACTATGTAGTATAAAAAAAATAAAAACCAGAAGGAAATATATATATATATATATATATATATATATATATATATATATATATATATATATATATATATATATATATATATATATATATATATATATATATATATATATATATATATATATATATTCAATACTACTTGGTTACATGTTTTTTATATATGTATATACATATACGATATTCTATAATTGGAGTGCTGATCGAACAGTGAATGAAAGGCATCCCTCAAATTCAAAGACTTTATTTCTTGTCATTCTACAGTGTTTTTTATTGAAATTCGCATAGCTTTCATGAATGACATCTGGGAACTTTGACTGACTTTTTCATATATTTTTTACGCTTCTTACATAAGATATCTTGCAGGTGAAATGCAAATAATGCTTATCTTCTACTGTGTTTCAGCAATCATTGGCAAAGGTCGTTCATGTAATGATAAATACCTTGCGCAAAAATTAAGGATCATCTCATTAAAATATCTATTCTGCTAATCGATCACACGGCTTTTAGAAAAATATTCTTATGTGAATAGTTGTGTTGTGAATAACTGCTTGGTGTCTGTATTTACTTTGTGCTCTCTCTCTCTCTCTCTCTCTCTCTCTCTCTCTCTCTCTCTCTCTCTCTCTCTCTCTCTCCATTCTGATTGGGGCATTTTATAAGTTATGCATGCTGGATCCGGTGAGGGAGATATATACCATGACATTGCGTATTCCATTTGGAGGTGATTTATATGAATATAAGTTTCATTGACGATTAAATGGAAGAATAAATTTCAGCCCTGAAGAAGATTGGAACTCGCATCGAAGATTGCTTGATTGCCATTGCTGTTTGCATGTAACTCGAAGCTCCTCCGAAATGACTTCAAATCGTCTTGAGGGCTCAAGCTTATTCATTCGTTCATTCAATCGCCAGTTGCATTACTACATATATACAATATATATACATAGATATTTATATACACACATTCATACATACATACATACATACACATACATACATAGGTACTGAAGGATTCCTGGGAGCTTTTCTCAAAAGTGGTATTACAATGCTTGTTGCACTGCTTGTTTCATATCTGAAGTAGACTTACACTAGTTTCCAATTGATATTTACTACTTACAAGCTTTAAGATTTGCACTATAGTTTTGCGGAGCTAATTTTTCTGAAGCTACTTATGAATAGTTAAATTCCATTTTCCTTAATTCCCAGACAACTCTCTGTGAAGAGTTTTGTTCCAGTCTTAAAGACATTCAAGTTGTTGTATGCTCTTTGTTTTCTCACACAAAAAATTCAAGAAGACAGAAACAAGCTAAGAAGTAATAATACCTTAGTGCTTTTAGGTTACGAATGTAGATTAGCGATACTGTCATTGTCGTCAGAGTCACTTAGACCTTTTGTAGTTTACCAAGCCCCAGTTCATTCCGCCGGAAAAAAGGGTCCATCACAGGAAACGCCCTGAAGGCCCTCCTTCGCCTGGTTCCAGCATGTCACCTGAACGGGTGGTTTAAAATCCCCAGACAACTTGGAATGGGCTTCCCAGCAAGAAAATGCTTTCGGCTTGTTCTGCTTGCTTGCCATCGCTTAGAGCTCGAGTTAATTTGGCTCTTCCGTAGGAACCCCTTCTTGTGATCTTATCATTCGCTATCTTCAGATTTTGGACCGTTTTTTTCGCGAATCATCTGAATCTACTCTTGCTTTTGTTAAGTCCTGTCGATGATACGGATCATAAGAATGGTTTGAATAGTATCTCACAAGATGATTGCAAAGAGTTTTCCATGACCATATTTTTACCAAGTTCTCAGTTAATAGATTTTAGATATTTTTTAACATATATGTCAGCTTATCTTTTTCAATATCCAGTTTTGATGCAAGTTTATTCATTAGTGCATTCCATAACACTACCATCAGCATATCTATCACTAGACGGCAATGAAATCTAGTTAGACAGTAAGATAAAAAAGCTAAGTTGGGCCAAGGAAAGAAACTTTTACATAGATTTAAGTCCAGAGACTTTATTCATTCCCACCCCTCCCTTTTTTTTTACAGCTGTCCTATGATTTCCCGCTCAAACCTCATGTATGTTGGATACCTCTTTGGTCTGCCTTACATCTTAAGAGTTGTGTGTATATGTATATACATATATATATATATATATATATATATATATATATATATATATATATATATATATATATATATATATATATATATATATATATATATATATATATATATATTATATTATATTATATTATATATAAGGAAGGCTGGAGTGCTAGCTACTGAGAAGGATGCCGCACCCGCGACTTCGTTTCTGCTTTACAATGATTTTCTCGCCATGTTGCGTTTGAACTTGTACAGATATACAAACAGCCTTAAAGAACTTGATGTCATTGAGAAGTAGTGGTTAATTCCTCTCTCTCTCTCTCTCTCTCTCTCTCTCTCTCTCTCTCTCTCTCTCTCTCTCTCTCTCTCTCTCTCTCTCTCTCTAATGTATTACCCTCTCTCTCTCTTTCTTTCGCTCTTCCTTTGTGTACTGCTCTCTCTCTCTCTCTCTCTCTCTCTCTCTCTCTCTCTCTCTCTCTTAATGTATTACCCTCTCTCTCTCTTTCTTTCTTTCGCTCTTCCTTTGTGTACTGCTCTCTCTCTCTCTCTCTCTCTCTCTCTCTCTCTCTCTCTCTCTCTCTCTCTCTCTCTCTCTCTCTCTCTCTCTTAATGTATTACCCTCTCTCTCTCTTTCTTTCTCCTCCCTCTCTCTCTCTCTCTCTCTCTCTCTCTCTCTCTCTCTCTCTCTCTCTCTCTCTCTCTCTCTCTCTCTTCCAGTCGAACTTCAGCTACAGCCGCGTATGAATTATACCACACTGACCCAATGATTATATTCACTCGAATCAAAAGATTCTAAGGTATTTTTTTAACAATCAGTTTAATTTCATGTAAACAGATGTGTTCACCTTAATTCCACAGTGATCTGTGAGTGATAACAATGTGATTAATCATAATAATGGTTGACACCTGTCATGTCAGTTTTTGATGTATGATATATTTTCCTTCTAAGATATTTCTCAACTATTGTTTCAATTCCATGTTTTGCTAAAAACATTATTTGCATTCTTGCAAATTATCAGATAGAAAGTCTTGTATTCTGATTCATCTACCCACAAGTATTTTCTTTCATAAGAAATTTGATTTCATTGATATAAAACAAAAAAGCTGAGGGAATGATGAGCTAGTTCCATTTGTTTTTAAAGCTTCAAAATGTCTTATTTGTCATTTGTTATCTTTTGTGATCTCTTTTGTTAGTGAAGCTATCAAGTGTTTATCCTATATACGAAAAGGTTTTGAATTCCGATGTACAACAATTTTTTGTTTTGGTACAAGATTGCCATCTGACTGTGCAAAAACCTGACCTTCATGCTTGGTGACATCATTTTCCCCCACTTTTCTGAACACTGAAAGCAGACAATCAAGACGATACTGACAGAATCCGCTCCTCTGAATGTCTTCCCCATCTATTTCTCTAGGAGTTAAGGTGAACACATTTCAGGCGCAGTCAATCGTATAGCAGACAATGAGATTAATATAAATTACTTATTGCAAGACATTAAAGCATGTGGTCTGAAAACATGGCTAGGTAAGGGAGATCCGTTCATGCTAATTTTGGAAAGATTGCTTGTTGCTGGCCCGAGTTCGTGCAGAAAACACATACACTGATTGTTCATACGCCCTCTGCGTCATAATGTCACATAACGTCACTCATTCTTAAACGTGTATACTCCAAGAATTTGATCACTTTTGCTTTTGGCTTTAAATCATTTTCGTTGCGTTTCGTTAGTGTCTTGTCGTCTGCAAGCTTTTCAGAGATCTGCAAGAACAGAATGGCATGTTGTGTCATTTTTAACCTCACTACACCGCTCGTGTGTTTGTTTGTGTATTTTTTTTTTTTTTTATCTTTTGCCTCTAGCATTTGGTTCCAAAGATGTCTGTACAATCCTTTAATCTCTTAAAATTAATACAGAAATGAGATGCTAACATTGCTCAAATATATTTTTTCCTTGCAGGTTACATTGTCCTTTCTAAAATTACTCTAAAGTGCTGGAAAGAAACGTAAAGTAAACCAAGCAAGGAATTTTTCCAAAGTGCTTTTCTCGCTACCTATACCTAGTAATCTTTGGAGATAAAGAGTCACTGTCGTTCAAACCCCGACGATGAGGTAACATGCCACCAAAGATTTATAGAAATGGCGTAAGGAAGTCAATTATACTGTAATTTCAAACCATTATTTTTATCGTGTATTGGACTTCTGAGTTTCCATGGTCCTTAAAGAAACTTATAAGCTAATATCTAATCGTTTCTGAATTGTACTCAAATGAAAATACAGAGACGGATGAACCTAAAACTCATTAAGGTATCGCTCAGCTATTCAGGAATCTTCTTCCAGTTGTAACGTCTCCGGAAATCGACAAGACGATAATAGTAGTTGCCCAGAGATGAGATGAGACCTACCGTTTTTTCACTTTTGCAAGTTATCCATTGAAAAGAAAAAGTTAGAATGGGCACAGGAGGCGCCACTTCTCCTGTGTCATCAAAACATTTCGTGCTGGTTAGAGCTACGCCCATTGATGGAAGGGGCGAGTAGTCGTGTATGTGTTCACCCACGATATTAAAATGGGTTTTTTGAATGGATGGAAGATGTGTTACGTGGTGCTCACTAACCGTGTTTTCTTTCAATTTTATTAAGTGTTGAACAATTGAACATCATGCAGGCACCAGTGATCAGTATTTTCCTGTACACTAAATGCTGCTACTTAAACAAGAAAGTGAACCTATACGTGAATGAATATATTCCAGTTAGAGTCATGTTATACAGTTGTTTGAAATCACTGAGCCTGAATGATATTTAAATGCCAGTTATACATTTTTGTTACTGTGTAAGTAATCAGTATAATATAATATTCTGCATTCACGTGCAGGAGACAATATTTTTCTTTTTTTTTTTTCCTATGCATAGATTATAATAAGCATATTTCTCCCTCTGTTTACTCATTTCTCTCTCTCTTATTCTGTGAAGCTGCGGTAATTAACTTGTGGTGCCATCTATGAACTTCGTGGATCCCTTTTGTTTCAAAAGTTTGTTCGGGATGTTGGAAATCCGAACAAGCCTTCCAGCCTTCCAGCTCTCTCTCTCTCTCTCTCTCTCTCTCTCATCTTCATTAACCTTTATCAGCAGTGAATAATGTATAGGCTTGCCACCTGCATACCAGTAAGACGTGAAAAATCCTTAATGACTGTCAATTAATGATCTAATACAAATCTTTGTTCTTTCCTTTTCGTGACTTGATCGTCCCATCTTCGGCGTGGGCGGCCACCTCGCTTCTGGGAACGCGCGGAGCAGGGCTTGAACAAACTGTACGGCTGCTCCCCTTCGGACATCGACAAGTACTCTCGCATCGTGTTCCCGGTGTGTTTCGTCTGTTTCAATCTCATGTACTGGATCATATACCTACACATCTCAGACGATTCGACCGACGATCTCATTCTGCACAACGCCGAGGGTTAAAAATAAAAAAAAAAAAAAGGGAGCAGGAATGTTTTTTCATCGTACAAAAACACTGGCTTTCTTTTTTGTGTTCTCGATTTCAGACGTTGCATACATATATACGTTATGGGTTCATGTCGTCACTCATTACGCTGCTTGTGTAATATTATGATAAGTCTTCGGTTGTAAGTGATGTCGTCTAAGGCATATTCTTGACATATTCACTCAAACAGTGTTTTGTATGTGTATATATATATATATATATATATATATATATATATATATATATATAGTTCCTTCTTGCATTTCTAATATATATATATATATATATATACATATATATATATATATAAAACTTGTAAATGGAAGAAGGATATATATATATATATATATATATATAAATATATATATGTACATATATATATATATGTACATATATATATATATATATATATATATATATATATATATATATATATATATATATATATATATATATATATATATATATATATATATATATATATATATATATATATGTACAGTATATGTTCAGTATTATTTCATTTATGTTTATTTGTGTCATAAAGGTCTAACACTTTTTTTTATGTCTGCAAGACCGTCTCAGGTTCGTGAAAGTCTCATGTAATTGTATAACCTTAATGCAATGATAATCATAACACTCCTCATCTTTCCTGCGAAAATGAAAAAACTGAAAACCTCACATTTCATCATCAGAGAAAGAATGTCAGTCGCCTATATATATCATTGCAGGAATAAGTGTCCCAGTCCCCCTAAAATAATCCTTTTCCACATCCCACTCCTCTCTCTCTCTCTCTCTCTCTCTCTCTCTCTCTCTCTCTCTCTCTCTCTCTCTCTCTCTCTCTCTCTCTCTCTCTCTCTCTGTTGTTTCGTAAATCAGCGCATCAACTTATACTTCAATCCATGTTAGTTTTGGCTTTTGTTTTTCTTAATTTCCATTTCCACTAATCATGGATTTTCTCGGAGTTGTTCGTGTTTTTTCTCATTTTTTTTTTTACACCAAAATAAAGCAGTGGATGCTTCAGTCTTTCCATGCCTCTCTCTCTCTCTCTCTCTCTCTCTCTCTCTCTCTCTCTCTCTCTCTCTCTCTCTCATTGTGAACGAATTCAAAAATACTTAATTCCCATAGTCACAGTCTTCTCACATGCACTTAGTTCTTTTGTCTTGTCTCTTTCACTGCTTGTAAGATTAGGTCCCCTTATTCCAAAAATATTGTTATCACCTTTTATGGATATTCATGCAACCCGTCTATGTTAGATCCCGAGGAATATTTCTTTTTTAATTCGGATCATTCAGTCTTCCTCGTTTTTGTATGATATCCCCAATTTCATTTCCAGTGAAATTCATTTATGCGTTGTTTATATCTCTCTCTCTCTCTCTCTCTCTCTCTCTCTCTCTCTCTCTCTCTCTCTCTCTCTCTCTCTCTTCATCCAATTATTACACGTTATTGACTCTCCCCCTCCGCCTCACACAGCCTTGTACCTCGACTTCACTGGAGAGAGTCATATCTCCCGTTGCCACGCTTACTTCTGCTTCCTTCCACTGAGAAATCAAGGTCCAAGGTTCGATCTATGGCGGAGTGTGTCCCCTCCCGCCCTCTGATCTTTCCCACCTCAGTCCTCACAACGTTCCCCTTCCCAAAAGCCTCGTCGAGGTCAGTATGATGGTGTTGCCCGACAGCCCCATTTTGGTTGGCCTCCTGGCTGTTTAGTTCAGTGTTTCAGGAGTGGTAGTTATTACGCTAGATATCCAAGTGTGGTTCAAAATTCTCCTTTTTATATGCTCACCATTGGGTACCTCCCTGGCTACAAGGCGTGTCAAGTCAACTGCAAATAGTGTTGCTTAAATTCATGGGGATGAGCATTTTACAATAAGGACTTTAGCCCGAGACAAGTCAAAAAAGGAAAAAAACTTTTATAATCTTGCTAATCATGACAGTGCTGGTATAGTAAAATAAAAGTGTTATTCAGAAAATGTATGACCACATTTATGTTTTGAACTAACCATTGGGTCGTGTTCTTTTGTATTACACTGTATTTAACAGATTATTCTTCTTCGTTAATGAGGCGCTGAGATTTTTGCCTTGTCCACATGGCACCTGTCTCGGCGCTCACCGGAATTGGCTCAGTGAAATCTGTTTTCTCTTCGGTCTCTGTCAACGTTTGTTTTGCGTCAAGATTTGTGCAAAAACGGAAAGAGTTCATTTTTTGTGTGTGTACAAAACGCCGCCGCTGCTGCTGCTCACCTCACCAAATCAACCTGCGCGTCGCACACAAGTGAAAATTGTCTTTCATGAACCCCCCCTCACACCTGCTGCAGCTAGCTGAGGGTGCGGGGGTCCTCGCCCCCTTCTGAGGACCCCACTTGTAGCTGAATATGTATAAACTAGTCATGTGTATTTCCATGAGGATTTTCTGTTGTAGGCTCAAAGAGATTGTTCCTCGCGGAACCTCTCTTTGATGTGATAAGTAGATTTCTGAGTTTCATTGAAGAGAAAACAATTCAACATGAGTTCAGGACTACAGTATAATAATAAGAAATAATAATAATAATAATAATATTAATAATAATAATAAATAATAATAATAATAAGAATAAGAATAATAATTATGATAATAGTAAAGTTCTTGATATCAGTAATGAGTGTAATCATTTCAAGAGAGCTGCTAATACTGAGAATATGTATAATACTATATAAATATATCTATAAATATATAAATATATGGCTTTTATATGGTTTTATGAAGATCAGTAAGATTACCGACGTCTAAGTGAAAATCTTATCGCCCTCTGTTTGAAGTGCTTCTTGTGATATAATGAAAAGTAAATCAATAGTAAACATTCACGTCAAATAAGGCCGTATGGACCTGTTACCTTCGTAGTGTGGCTACGTTCTACTAATACCCCAGAGCGTAGCGTCTCCTTTCAACCGATGAACTGCCCTCGTGCAAAGCATATCCAAAGGCCCTTCCGAGTGAACTGTGGACTCCCCCGTTCCCGGGGGAGCTCTCTTAAGGCCTCTCTTGTGATATAAAGTTAATGATAAACTCTCATCATCATCATCCAGAGGACACTGACTGTACAGAATGTGTCATGTAACCAGTGCCTCGGTCGATTGCCCCACCTGACGGAGCCCTGCAGCATCAATTAAGGCCCTTGGTGCACCCCGTCGGCACATGCCCGCAGTAGCCAACTTTAACACTGAGCAGCATGTTGCCATAGGTTATATATTATATATAAAGAAAAAATTATATAAATATATATATACATATATATATATATATATATATATATATATATATATATATATATATATATATATATATATATATATTCCCCCGTTGTGCATAATCACCTTGCCTGGCTTTCTTGGTATGGCTCATGACACCAACACCCCCACACCTGGAGTACTGCTCGGAGATTCCGCCTTACTTGAATTTTTGTACAATCCATGAGACAGTAGCTGACTGGCCGGCCGCAAACAAAGCATTACCAATGAGAAGCCAGACGTCTGTGTGCAAGATGTGAAACGGTGATCATTCACAACGAACAAAAAAATACTTTGTGTGTAAGAAGCCTCAAGCCTATATGTTCATCGCTTTGTACCGCTTGAAGATATATAGCATACGCTAATGGTAATAACTAGAGTATTTTGCGTTACTGGTCAATAAGTAACTCAATAACTTGCGCGGAAAGTTCGGGATATACGCGGTCACTTTTTCTCTACATACTTCGCTGCCTGACGCTGACTCGCAAACTAGGCCACCAGGATAATAATAATAATAATAATTATGTACTTGTGTCGCTGCTTGAATGCCGGCAGCCAAGCCTTTTTTTATTTGTAACTAATAATTGTTTATCATCATTTCCCCAAAGGTGATAAATATAAACCTTTCTCGTTCCATTATTTTGTAATAATAATAATACTCATGGGTAGAACCATATATATGAATATATGTACATATGTGTCTGTATTCACTCCTGTTAAATAAACATTTGCTCACTGAACGGTAGGAATCCAATTGGAGGAAAAAACCCACCCACAGCTGGAAAGAGAAATCATTTTAACCTGTTCAGGAAATAAAGGTGATAATGATTATTTTAATAACTACGCCTAATTTGTACTAGATATCAGTGTCAGAGCTCCTAAGGTGTACATAGCTTATAGAGTTAAACAGTAAGGCTAGGATTTATTTATTGCATGGTTCCACTTCAGTTTTCTTCTTCTTTTTCAATTTACTGTACTGTCCGGCTGGACTTTCCCGGCATGGCTTGTTACGTCAGTGTTCAAGGATACCAGTTATGTTTTCAAGAGAATCATCTCATTTCATAATGTCAGTTTCAAATAGTTTGTACTTTTATGAATGTATACTGTATGTATATAGATATGCATATATATCCATACAGGTGATAAATGAATGGGGTTGTTCAATCAACGCAAAAGTCGATAGCAAAATCTAACCATTTTTTGTGTAAGTTCCAAAAGCGAACTTATCATTCAGCTCACGGTGCAAAATTCCCTTTCACTTAAATTTATTTGGACGAAATATGACAGATTTCCTTGCAAAGAGGTCTCACAAGTCAGTTCTTTCCGTATGTATATGTTTACTCAAGACGCGTGGCCTTTTGGAAAATTCGCAGGGCCGCTGCTCATGCGATCATGCTCAGTGCAGAAACTCTGAAATCCATGTACCGTTTCAGTGTGCATGAACATGGGATGAAAGTAAGGAATATTGTGTATGTATGTATATGTATATGTATATATATATATATATATATATATATATATATATATATATATATATATATATATATATATATATTTATATATATATATTTATATATATATATATATATATATATATATATATATATATATATATATATATATATATATATATATATATATATATATATATATATATATATATATATATACGTGTATGTGTATATATATATATGTATGTATATATGGGTATATATATATATATATATATATATATATATATATATATATATATATATATATATATATATATATACATATATATATATATATACTTATGTGGATATATATATTTATATATATATAGAGAGATAGATGGCTAGACAGATAGAGAAATAGATAGCCAGGACATATGTCTTACATTTATCCCATGTGAAAAGAGGCATTTGATCTTTATGATTCGTTTGAATATTTTTGACATTCATTTTGCTGTTCCTTCACACTCCCTTCTGTGACCACTAGAAGTGTTGTAGCTACTGAAAGGTTTTTCGTATCACAAGTAAAAGGTTCTGTACATCTTTGGTATATAGTATTCGTTTTCATTTGAGAACCTGTAAGGGTAAACTGCTTCGTGTTTGTCTGCACTAGGGATAAAACGAGTTCTTTCTGGTTTATTACGTTTAGAGTATTCTCAAACGCAGATAGCTTCATAAAACTATAGCTTTTCAGAGAAGAAACTGATCTTAGATTGGTAGGACAATTTTATTCTCGTGTGAGTTTCTTTTCCGAACGAGGAGGGAGTTCGTTCACCATTGCTGTTTGTTCCTGCTGCATCTCCGTACACGACATTTTTGTTCAGGTGGAATAATCATGTGTAAGTAGAATTCCGTGATCTATTTTTTTTTTAATATCCTACATAGATTTCAGACAGACAAACGACTTTTAGCTCTGAGATTCCATCTTCTACCTTAACAACTATACTGTTTTGTCTCGAAGTTCTTGTCTCTCAGATTAAGATTATCGTCATGTTTTGTCCTCGTCCTAATTTCCATAAGGTTAGATCGAGATCATAAGGAATAATTCCCCTCGTTGTATAAAACTTACGGTGTCCGTTGTTCGGTTTCCTCTTGGTTTTTCGGTAGTTCCCTTGTCCTCTCTGGTCAAGTTTTCGCTATCCTTAGTGTAAGTCCATTATTTACGAGGACCACAATAACAATAATGATCATTACAAAGATGATGACAACAACAATGATTTAAAACGAAAAAAAAAAAAACAAAAGTAATCCTTCGTTTTAGCAAAAAGCTGAGGACCTTGGTTCGACGCTAGAATGGTACCTGTGCGTGTTTTAGAACAAACTGGTGATTGTCACCTGTTTGGTGATGGCGATGATGATAATGATACTTTGTAAAGGTTAGCTTTGTCGCTGGTATTGCAGTCTGAATAACATTACTATATGCAACACTGTTATTATTACACATACTTGATATTATTACCATTATCAGCACCGTCATCAATTTCACCATTAGCAATAGAAGATTATTATTATTATTATTATTATTATTATTATTATTATTATTATTATTTTCTTCAAAATATAGGTCATTATTATTGTTATTATTACTGAATACACTGTTAGTATTGTGAATATTTGTCTTTGTTAGTCGATAAATTGTTGTTATTTCATTTCAGTGACCTGCATTATCATTAACGACGTAATTACAGCCTAGCAATTTCCTATTATTGTTGTTGTTATTATTTTCATTATCACTATTGTTATCGGCCTGATTTCTATGGTAATCAATTCCCAATGTTTAATATGAGTAGCGTTATCGTTTTACGCCTAAAGATTAGATTATCGTTGTTCTTGTGCTTATCTCGCTCATTTTATGATGATGATGCTTCGACAGACTATCGTAACCGTCATTATGATTATTATCAGTCATCGTACTGTTAGCCCCCAACTTTCCCCACTCTCTCCGCCAGCCCCCTTCCCTAGCGGGTAAACCAGTCAGCAGTCACTTTCTTCTTCTTCCTCTTCTTCTTCTTCTTCATCATAACATTTCCTCATCACACACCAAACCTGAGTGCACATTCATTCCACTTTCATGCAGATGCAGTTTTTTCAGTCATCGATATAGAGGTTAATATAATACTACTACTACTACTAATACTAATAATAATAATAATAATAATTATAAAAAGAGAACAGAACCGCAACTATGATCTGAGTGTCTCGTAGTTTCTATTAATCATTAACGGATAGACAGTGGAATATTTAGGTATCGATATTCATTTGTTTTATCTGATCTACCTATGTTCTTCTCTATTAATAGATGTTTATGGTATTATAGTTAATGGAAAAGCGATGGACAGAATATATACACAATCACATATAATATTATACATATGTGATGATATGTGTAAGGATGTATGGGGTGCAGTGTATATTCAACCAAGCTTATCAGCAAACAAAGTCGTCAATATTTTGAGAAAAAATGCAATTTCCTCAAATAAACAAAGATATATTTATAAGAAGTCACATCACGCATTTTCCGAGTACTGTTTCGTCAGTCCTATTGGTTGGGAAGCCCGTTCAGTCACGAGAGAGGTCATGATTAGACTGTCTTTTGCGACATCGCGACAATAGTACGAGATGAGTTCTGCTGAACGAAAGTGAACACATTTTTTCCTTATATTGTTTAGGCTGTTCTCACGTTCCGTTGTGCAACCTTCTACTCACTAGCCTTTATTGGGAGATGGTAGAAAGCCTGTATAAAGATCTATTCTTAGAGTCAATATATTTCTATACAGCCCTTACTCAACGCCAGCAATTTCTGCCACAACAAAATATAGTCATAGAAAAGAGTGAAAACAGAATAAAGTTGGGATGATGGAGAAGAATAGCAGAGAAATACGAATCACTGGGAGAACTAATACCAGCCCTTCTGTCTACGTCGCCGCTGTATTTGACAATCGGATTTCAATCAGCTTTCATCAAAATGCAGTCCATATTGTTCAATCGGTTATTCAGTTTTCTTTATAAATCTTTCCCTCACTCTACCTTACCATCCAGCAATAAACTTCCTTTCATTGTAACGTTTCTCATAATCTACGACATCTTCCTAAAATAATTTAGCTCTTATCATACCAAAGTCCAGAGTGAGTTATAGTGATCTCTCGGCAAGGCGATGGCGACCCCAATATAAATATCCAAGGTCCTTTCGTTGGTAACACTGTAGTATGATTGCAGATTTCTTACAAAGGTTAGTGCTTACGTTTTCTGCCTTACTCGCCATCTTTCCAAGAGTCTAGGTCCATTCCATTCAGAACTCCAACAACTCAATCACATCATCATCCCAGAACTCCATCATCATCAGAGTAATAATTTTTATAGACGAGTTGTGACATGGCACTCCATGATGGCCGAATGAACCGATCTTTTTTAAATCATCTCAGTCAAACAGAAGGTCTTGTTCCTTTAGTGAGATATTTGATGTCTTCTAGTATCGCTGATCACTCTATCTCCCCTAAAGGAAACGTAAATACCTCTAGAAGTAAATAAAGATTTAGCAAGTTCCCCTCCATTCCCCAAGGCAACTATCGTTTTCTATTGTGAGGCAGTTTTCTATGGTCTATTTGGGATGACTCATGTCGGTGCAGTTTGATGCATAAAACTTTGAAATGACGCTAATCAGTGACTCTGCTTAATCGTAAGTAAAGGCAATGCCTGTTCACGCACGTATGATTTTATTTTACACATTGCTCAAGTTAGTACCAAGGCAAATGATGTACACAGCATGATAAGCTTGTAACCTTATGCCAGACGATGCTAATAACTTAGAGATTATTTGAACTGAATTTTCATCTGTGAATGTCGACAGTTCGGACAATGAGTATTTATGTTCGTTGCGACAAATTTTAAATGAGTATTTATAGCTAACTTATTTTGCTTCATTAGATAGCAAAGCTATTTATAGATGTCTATTGTGTTAATAATGAAAAGTCTAATATGTGGAAACTATAGACAATGTAGATAAGATATTTATTACTGTTTACCAGAAGAATAAAATGTATAAGAAAAGTAAGCATAATCTATTTAAAATCAACACACCATTTGTACATAGGTATAAATAACCAAATATCCATCGTGCTCAGATGTAGTTTAAGAACGATTTTGCTCTTAGTTACAATACGTTCATCGACTTTATGAGATTAGATAAACGAACCATCGAACTACGTGGCTCTCGGCGCTCTCGAAATTTTCGACGAATAACTAAGCTAAATTCAATCATGTCAATCATCTCACGATACATGTATGTGACTGTCATTAGATACCAGTGAAGAAATAAAACTGAGTTCCATACTCATAGGACTGCCTACCATTCTATTTATCGATGATAGTGTTCACATAGGTAGGGAATTGAGCGTAACAGTATGCTATTTTTTTTTCAAGGAATCCATTTCAAGACAATGCATCCGTGTATTTTCTCTAAATAAGCCGAGTTTTGTACCAATCCGGAGAGCCTCCTCAGCCGAGCCCGTCGCTGTGTATTTCGGTGGTTTTTGTCGGGGTCGATTCTCGTTTTAGTTTGAGGTTCCCTGGTCCCAAATCATTGAATAAAAGCTAAAAGGAGAAAATGCAGTTTCGTCGGTTTTCAGATGACCGACGTCATTCCATGAGAGTTTAAGGTCGTTGACACTAATAGATATATACATTGTATGTGTATATTTTGTTAATTACTGATTTCGATTTTGGCCAAGATGTTACTCGATTCGTTTTACGTCAGGCCAGAAACTATCTTTCTTCTTGCCTCGTTCTTCTTCGTCTGCAGTTAAGTAACAACGAAGTGATGATAAAATGATTTATTATTTAGATGAGTCCTTTCTGTGGGTGTGTCTCTCTCGTTGCTTTCTCCGTTTTGATACCATTTTGTTTGTTCAGTGGTCTGCCTTCTTGAGTTACCCTTATGAAAAGAAAAATTGTCCCGTTTTGTTTCTTTTGATACTACATTGAATACGAGAGTAAAACATCCTCTTTCATTTCATATACTAGATATGGGAATATATACAGTATATATGTGTGTGTAATCTTGATAGCTTATAGATTTAAATCAGTAATGGTCAATAACTACTAGAATTCGAAGTATAAATATCACAAGTACAATAAGATGAAAGAGGATTGGTAGAGAACCGCCCTACAAACTCCCTTCATTTACGCTGATCTGACAGAATCGTTCAAACCAAAATTTGTATTAAGCTGTCTTTGCTCCCAAACACTATAAAATATGGTGCTCTCCTGTTTACTTAGATCGAGACTACCCCCAGATTAAATACGATTATCACCCTTCCCTTTCTAAGCAATGAAAAGATTTTGTACAGCATGTGGTGTAGCACTATCCTTCTAAGCACACACGTATTTTCGTTTCAACTTACCAGTGGTCAAGTATGTTTTAATATTTATAGCAACAGTGCTTACTTATTATGAAGACATTGATTAGGATATAGACATTTCAAAAACTGCTGGTAGCGCATATCACATCCCCATCTGCATCGTCTGTACTCTCTGTAATAAATTATTAAACAAAACAATGACTTTCGTTTTCTTTTTGTCCTGATCTCACTGTCCGGGTCCTTTGACAATATCAAGAGTATGGAGAACGGCGTTTGACACATGAGCCTTTTCGAGTTCACTGTCTAATGGTTTTTGCCTTGACTTCAAGGCTGTATATTGTGTATGGGGGGCGGGGAGAGTTGCTGTTACTTAACAGTAATTAAAAAAAAAAGGGGGGCCCTTGTTCCTTCTGCATCGTAAACTTTCTTAGTGCTATAATCACATAAGAATACAACACTATCTTAAAAAAAAAATTAATAAATTTGTAAAAATGTTGAGCCATATAATTAGTTTTCAATTAGAATATCCAAAGATACAACTTGGGAAGCAGTATTGCAAAGGACGAGTGGGAAGTTCTCCTAGCATATGCACTGATTTCCCGCCTGATTCGCAGTACTTTTGGAGTGGTAAGATGGAGAAAACGCAAGCACAGTACAGGGAAACTTAGAAAACAGCAGAACAGTATCACAACGAACAAATAGTGAAGTCACACAAAAAGTTCTAGAGAGGTCAAGTATTAATTACGAACCTGAAGAACAGGAATACAAGAGATAGCGAGTCAATAAGGAATAAAATAAAAAAAATGGAGAAAGATACGAAAGAATGTATAAGAATATAAATAAAATATTAACAGGAGCAAGAGGTGACTCCTGAAGAGTAGAAAATTAGGGTTCTATAGGCAAAAAATCAAAGACAACTCAATTAAGTTTTGGATAAGGAAGAAAAATTTTCATAAGAAATTCAGGAGGGAAATTCTTAGCGAAATTAAGGTTGGGAATAATTATGCAAGAAATTAATGAAAAGGTGAGTAAATATCAGTGTGACGGTATTAAAGGAATATCCACAACAGCTCGTTCAATTTACTCTCATCGCTATTGGCAATTACAATTCTAATTCGTAGTACCTAGGTGTGATGATATGGAGATGCCCTCAAGTGGTTGAAAAACTCAGCCTCGTTGACTACCGAAGGGCTGGGAAAAATAAGTTTGGCTGAAAGAGGCATCATTAATTTATCAAATAATTGGAAGAAGAAGAGTAGTAGTCTACTCAGGTAGGGAAAACAGGAGAGACTGAAATACAAGGAAAATTCTCGCAAGGCACAGCATTTGAACGACAATTGCTCTTAATACATACTGACAGAGTGAAACGATAAACCAAAGAAGCCTCACACAAACAAAGGACGACGAAATACAACACTGATCTACATGGAGTCCATCATGTGCCCTAGCAGAAGAAAAGGAGGTTGAAGTAGCCTAAGTCAACGACCGGAGCACAGTGATTTTGAAAAAGTTTGCCATCAATACAAAGCCCCAGAGAAGTCAGGCCATCAGAAAGAAGAAGACGTCCAAATGAAAGGTAAAGTCAGAAAATTAATGGTTCAATACAAAGAGTATATAGAGAACGGTCACCCGGAGCTTAGTGTACGTACGAAGGAAAGAAAAACGGAATTCATGACATGAAATAAAGCAGTATAGATGCTTAGTAAAAATGGGAGATGTTACCCTAGAAATGAGAGTTAAAGTATATTAGAATGAAAAGATAAATGCAAGCGAAATGCAGGAACTGGAAGGGACACGGTACAAAATCATGAATCGAATACTAATCAGTAAAACAGGTCCAGGGCTTGTAGAAAATAGGACAGAATATAAACAAATGAAATAATAATGTGCCACAACATCGTGACATCAGTTAGAAAAAGGCTACTGAAGGACATAGTAACAGACAAAATGAGGAAACTATTAAGACTGCTGGAGAGAAAATGTGGTGGATATGCGTAGAACCTATAAGATTAATTTTGAGATAAAACAAGATACACAACAAAATCTTAGAAATGTAAGAAGAGATAGGATTATCAGAGAAAAAGAAAAGATTAGAAATTTTTGCAAATGTGAAATGGAATTGAGGCTCCTTGATCGGTTAGAATCTAACCAGAGATAATTATACATATGGATTGAGTACAAGAGAGACTATTAAAGATTGAGACTGGGCTATATATGCCTAGAAGCAACTATAAATAAAAGAAATATCGATGACGCGCTGTGAATTTTGCTGGAAAGAAGAGTAAAATAAACCGGAACACATATTTTATCAAAGTTTTCAAAGGCTGAAGATATAAGATGAAGGAACTAAGAACTGGAAAGGTAACATTCAAAATAAAGGTTTGGGAATAAGAAATACGTGAACTGCTGTCAGGATTAAATATAACTAATGGGGGATGAACTTTCCAGGTAAATTATCCACTGTTTAGAGCTATTGAGTGAGCAAAAGGTAACCATGAAGAAGAGGAAAGTAATTTTTAAAGGAAATAACTTCATTCGAACAAGGGGCGTTATAAGGAAAGTCCGGTAGGCTTCTTATTAGCTGGTCCACTCCACGGAGGGCTCTTTGTGGGAGTTGCAAATATGTAAGGACAGGATTGAGTGACATACTGGCTGGATGTTGACTGGTTTATTGGTGGTTCCTTACTGACTTGAATTTACAGTGTTGTTTCAGATTTAGCTGGCCTTGTGCCAGCACGGGCTCTTGCTCCTAGAGCAGCTCGTAATTGGATGTACAGAATCTTCGAGGAGGTTATTGGCCTGTGCGAGCCGCAAAGTAGTGTCTACACACAGACAGAGCAAAACAGAGGTAATGTTTCGGACATCTGCGTTTGTCGGCAGACAAACAGATGGCGATTGTGAGAGACATAATAAACGTACAGTGATAAAACATATATCAATGGAAACGCCAGGAAATTCTACATATGGCCAATTGCATGAGATTCGAGACAGATTAATGAATACATTGCAGTAGCATAATATATGTGAAATGGCGAGACGTTGGGCGCCTTCACAAACAGAGTAACCTACATGATTAGAATGCTTGCATGGCAATGCAAGTAGTGGTGATTGTACATACTGTATATCAAAACAACAATGGTTAGGGAGAAACAGACGGAAATATTGTATGGTAGAAGTTGCGTTCCTTGAGAGAAAACGGGGTGTTCTTGTTCTCTCTTTGTCTGGGTCCCTCCGAAGATGTGACGCACAAACGCACACACGCGTGTGCTCGAAAGAGACCGCCATTGGTGCGATGGATGGGTCTCTTACAAAATAATGCATTCGACATATACGTTCGTTACAAACGACATTCGAGGAATCAGACAGCTTATTCCAAATTAATTGTCAAATTTACACTATAATGCATCCAGAAAACAGGAAAGTCTTAATTATTTTTAAGGACCATGTTTTCAGTTCTCCTTATATCAAGTGGGAGCTTATTGTACAAATCTGAAGATTAAAACCAAGTGCAATTTGGCCCAGATAAATTTGGACAACCAGTCTTCATAGCTTGACGAATCATAACATATATTGTTTAAGAATCATAGATTCTGGTGTTTTGGACATGAATGATATATTCGGAACAGATCTGTATGAGCTCAAGTTCTGACAGTCGGGTGCATCTTTCAAAACAGTTTCATGAGAGCAACTTTTTCTGATATAGGAAACTTGCACTCGGAAATACAGATATCAACAACTCATCATTGTATTAGTGAAGCGTGACCAATTTTCTACCCAAACAAATTTTGCCTTTTTAGTAATTACAGTTATATCATTACTTTCAATATTAAAGCTCGATAGTTTTACTCCCTATCAGGTTCAGTATTGATCTGATTCCGCCTTTCGACAAGTTACGGTTATAGTTTCAATTTTGTTTTTAAAAAAAATCAAGAAAATTATGAGTTAGTTCATGATCAGTGAAATCATAAAGAAGTCGAGACAATTTATTCGTATCTGTTGCCGCTTCTCGGATTTTCTGATAATGATGTCCAGTTCCCGGGCTCCTTTCAAGTGATTGTAATGGTTCCTTATTATTTTATGGTGTTCCAGTTTTTAACTGCGTCAGTTACCCTTTTTACGTCTTTTTCCGTCTTTCAGTTGCAATTAAGGTTCTCCATTTAACCAATGATTTTACTTGAACCCTTTGTATATTCCTGTACTAATTAGTTCCTTTGCGGAACTGAAGAGATATTAAAAGACATCTACTCTTACAAGGAACTGATGGAAACAAATTATCAAAATATAACCTGTGTGGACACCTCGTGGTTGGTCTCCAAGTGAAATGATGAATAATGCTTGCATTGTAGTTATTTTGGCTTATTTATTAAAAAAGAAAGACGTTGCCGCAAAAGACTCAATTGTAGAACGCAAAACTCTCAAAAGAGACTGCCTTAGGCTGAGCATTCACGATCAGGTTTACCTGTCAGTCCATTTATCAGTTCATCGAAACTGACGTTAAAACTTACGTTTGGACAGCAGTTTGTGGGAGTAGTCAGTCCACTCGCCAGAACGGATGAACTGATGGAATTACCTAAAGTTCATCCAACCGACTGACAGGTGATCGCCCGTGTGGACGTGTAAGGAACGATTTTGTGACTTCTCCGCTGGATTTTGTCGGCGAGGGATAGCAGCCGCTCGGACCAGAATATGAATAAACATTGTATAGGCCTAATTCTTTTTATTGTTAGACTCTACGGCGCTATTTGTAGACGGTTGTGAATCCAAATCATATGATAAAATATATATATTTCCATGTTATGCAGACAATTTGGTATAGGCCTATGCCAGTGTCCTGCCTTTTTATGAAAGGTATTATTAGTGCAAGAAGGCTTCACGGTCCATTTCATAAATAACTGGACAAACCCCAAGGTCTAATTTAACCTTATTCATTAATATTGTATGAGAATAGACATCTCTCTTTAATAGGCAATATTTAGACCATACTCTGTTACGCCTTTTTGCTTCTTTCCTATTTTTAAGTGAATTGACGCAGTAGCTAGTCTTTGTAGTTCCACCTCCTTATCAGGCAGCGGAGTTTCCATCGCTGCCGTGTAGTGTTGCCGAGACGAAGGCTAGTTCCTCATTGGACTGGTTGTTATCGTTCTCAGCTAGCACTCTGCTGGCCCGCGTTCGAATCTCCGACCAGCCAATGAAGAATTAGAGGAATTTATTTCTGGTGATAGAAATTCATTTCTCGCTATAATGTGGTTCTGATTCCACAACAAGCTGTAGGTCCCGTTGCTAGGCAACCAATTGGTTCTTAGCCACGTAAAATAAACCTAATCCTTCGGGCCAACCCTAGGAGAGCTATTAATCAGCTCAGTAGTCTGGTTAAACTAAGGTATACTTAAGACGAAGGCTAGGCGAGCACTGAAGGCGATGACCTCGAGACTCGAGTTGACGGTCCCGCTGACAGTCCTACTCTTTATGTGTGGACGGTCATCCGTTGAACGGTCGTGGGTGAACTGACAGGTAAACCGATCCTTAGGTGCATCCCACAATACTGGTGACTTTGTACAAAACAATGAACTGGGATGTTTAATAAAAGAGTTTTTCCATCTTGCTTCTCCAGATTTGCTAGTGTTTGGATGGTGAATTATGCAATTATTGTTTTTCTGGTTGTGAAATCTAGTACGTGGCACTGTAAAGTCACCAGTTCGATAAGCTGCCTGGATCTGTAATCAATAGCACCTGCTCGTTTCTTTGACATAAATGCCAGAAGGTTAGGTTAGGTCACCCTTCATTAGAAGGTGCAAAAGGACATTCAGATTAATATTTTAGTTTTATTCGGAGTATGGGCTATGCTCCGTAGATGTATAGGGGTCAATATAGTTAGTTATTTTTATAAAGATGTTATTTTTATAAAGATGTCTTTTTTTTTACACCTTAACCCCATAGGAGATTTAGTGCCGTCAGTGGTGCACTGTAGGCGTTATGTAAGGCTCTTTGCAGCTTGCCTTCGGGCCCTTTCGTTCATTTTGCTGTACCTCCTTTCATATTCTCTTCTTCCATCTCACTTTCCACTCTCTCCTAACAGTTGGTTCATAGTGCAACTGTGAGGTTTTCCTCCCGTTACACCTTTCAAGCCTCCTTTAATCTCAATTTCCCTTTTAGCCCTGAATGACCTCATAGGTCCCAGTACTTGGCCTTTGGCCCAAATTCTACATTCAGTTCAATTCAATTTCCACTCCTTAGGTTCAGGAAACTGCCATTGTGGTGGAATAAAAAAAATAACAATTGAAGTGCTAGTGATAATCAGTCAATAAAGATCTGAAGAAAAGTCAGCTCAAACAAAGAAACAGATTTAATCTAACGACAGAAATCAACAGTTAGATAAAAGATATTATAAAAAATTCTGGACGAGTAATAGTTGTTTGGTGTTGACTTTGAAAATGCATATCCTGCCGGGTTAAAGGGGTGGAATTATAATCGATACAATTTTGCAAACGTCATGACGTTCGCAATCTTTATTCAATTGAAAGAATGATTCAGAAGACAAACATGAGCCTAATCTGAACCATGCGTGCAGGCGTTCGAACACATTGCAGTGTTTTTGTTTACATTTGCCGAGTCGGTGCGCAGACTGAGGTTGTCTAGGGTATGCCATGGTATCAGGTTGTAGTGCGCTGTGTCCATAGATGGCTTTGACAACTTTTTTAGCCACTTCTGCCCTCATTCATGCTGCTATATATTTTACCGATCAGTTTCTAAAGGTGAGTTTGTTGTAAATACCGGAAACGAGGTCTAAGCCTAACCTGTCATTCCTTTTCAGCCTAGCAGTCGTGGTAGTTTAGGGTAATGCAGGACGAACTCCCCTGCAATCCCTGGTGGGTTACCTAATTAATATGGAGGTAGTGCTGGCCTACTTTAATTCGTGGAAAATTCTATAAACCATATTTTGTTTTAGGATAGGCTGTGTAGGCTACGTCAAGCCTACTAACTACCGTGGTAGTATGTAGGACGTTGGGTCAAGCCCGTAGGCTAGGCTTATTTTCATTATGGCAAATCCAATTTAGGGTAAATGTAATGGAGTGGGGCGCAAAGAGATATCCTTTATTAATGCTGTAAATATTTTCATTTTGTAAACAGTACAGTACAAGCGAGGTAATCTGAGAAAATGACTGAGACAATAAGAAATCTGCCGTCCTTTGTGTTTGTTCTTAGGTCAGTCCCCGAGTGGCTGGTACTAAACATGGCAGAATTTCCACAGGACACCGTGATTAGGCCTAGTACCAGCCTATTGGCGAATAAAGTAACAGTATGGGCAATATATGGTGAATTTCTCTTTATCTCAGTAAACTTCTCTAATCTCATATGTATATTGCATTATATACCATTTTCTACATTGTATAGCTGATATATGAAAAAACAATGTATTCATGAGGTTGTCTCCTCTACATTTACCCAATTGAGTACAGACAGTCCCCGGTTTACGATGGGGGTTCCATTCCTACCCTGCGTCATAAGCCAAAAATCGTCGTAAGCGGAAAATCGAAAAATCGTCAAAAATCCAAAGAAAACCTTACTTTGAGTGCATTGAAAATTATATAAACTGCATTTTTATCGAGTTTTTCATAAAAAAACTCCAAATTTTGAGTATTCTGCCGTTTTGGAGCCATATTTCTTCCTTCGGATTGGCATCGTAAGCGTCATAACCCTGGAACATGCATTGTAAACCGGGAAATAATTTCTGATGAATATATTTGAAAAGCGTCGTAACTTCGGAACATCATAAGCCAGACCCTTCATAACCCGTTTACTGCCTGTATTACCTTATTATTATTATTATTATTATTATTATTAGGTAGAACTAAGTTTTAGCTCCACGTCAGTAATTACCTTGGAAATTGACTTTTGCTATAGTATTTTGGTTGCTTATCAAGAATTTACCATTATTTTTTGTCACTCAACTGTAATTAACCTGTAATTAACCTCAGAACTAATTACATTTTTGCTGTTGCATATGCACATTGTTATAGGGGAACTCTTGGTTGAAAGTGGAGTTTCCTTCACTGGGGATCTGGGGGCATAGCCCCCCCCCAGCAAAGTAACACAGCCTACTAGGTTAGGTTAGGTTAGGGTACGTTAGGTTAATATAGTTCCTTTTATAATAGATTTCCTTAGCCAATCCTTCTTGAACTTTCCATACAGTATCTCTCAGTATTCATGGAACCTTTCCATACAATCCTATTAATATTAGAAATTATTATTATTATTATTATTATTATTATTATTATTATTATTCAGTAATAGGTAAATGTAAAGGAGACAACTGCATGAAGATATCAACTGTTAATATAATTCCTTGGCTGAAGAATATAGAGAATGGTGTGTATAATGCATTTCTGCTTTGCAATCACCAGCCATTGCATTTCTCAAGCTTCTTCACCCTCTCCAAGGCCTTGGTAAAACAATTGCAGTTCAGTTGCATCATTGGGTTTCTCCATCAGCCCAATAAATTTTTCCAAGATCCTCTATATCTCCCTGAAGGAATTTAGTGTGTCTGTTTCGTCTAGTCCAACACTAGGAAGGATGGGAATCCTTTTTTTCTCCTTCATTCCTGAATTTGTGCCGAAAATTCAGAATCTTGAGCATTTGACAAGAAATTGGAGTTTCTCAGTTCCTCCCCTCCCTGATTTCATTGATGGTGACTTAGAGACAAGATGCTCTTATGAACAGTGTGAGCCATAAAATATTACTTGCTCTCTGCATCCAGAGGTTCAGCACCTTTTCGTTAGTACAGGTAATTACAGGAAGGTTTTTAGAAACACGCTTTCCTTCTATCTCAGTGAGATAATCAAACAAGCTTATGACTCCTCTGTGGAGGATGTCCTTATCCTTACATGTGCAAAAGCCAATAAAGTGAAGGGCATTTAACTGATTATAACCTTTAGGAAAAAATTCTCATTACAACAGGTAATGATGGTTGGCGTTGGCATAGACAGACAACCATTACCTCATTCTACTTGAGGGGCATCACCCACGTTCTTAGGAGCCTATGGTAGCCACTCAGCAGTTTTTGTTAAGTGGGTACTCGGTTCCATCAGGAGAGGAAGGTGTTTCACCCGAATGCTTCAGCTTAGTGTGACAAAACCCAACTTCTTCCGTTCTTCCTCTTTCTGAAGTAGTATCTAGGCTGAAGTACCTGCTAGACCCAGACCAAGCAACTAGTCTTGGTTTAGATCCTAAGATGTTTCTCCCTCCACCCTCATTTTTGACAAAGCCAGGGGAAGAGATGAGGTAGAGTATTCTAAACTCATTACTTGGTAAGTATTAGTCTTTCCTAACTTGGGTGTCTCTCCCTGGATCAGGGACTCACACCCAGGAACTACTGCTCTGCCAGCACATATGTCAAACTGAGTGACAGGTAGCATGACAGTTCTTAGTAAGATTCAAATCCAGTCAGTTGTAAGAAATGACCTCCTACCTAATTAGTAAGTCTATTAAATAAAAGGCAGTGGTTTGTATTTTCATAAGAATAAGTAAAAAATTTTAGAAAGTAATTTGTATTTTTCATAGCTATACAAGCCAGAGCATTTAATCATAATCCCACATCAACCACCCCTCTTTTTCCCCTGTGTCCAAAGGAAAAGTTTAGTCTATTTCATTCCATCTGTCTACTCCCCAACGTAGGCTTTAGGTAGATGTGACAATAAACACAGCTAGCACACAACTGGATGAAGTCAATATTGTACCCTTATTGTGATGTGAATGCAAAATATTTCTTCAGTAATACAGGCAGTCCACGGTTAATGGTGATCCAGTTTTATGGCTCTTGTCTAGCCACGAAAATCGGCAATTTCCACTTATTGGCGCTGATAATTGGGTATTGGCGCTGATACATACCTAACAGAGGCACCGATAACTGAAAATCGGCACTTTTCAGCGCTGATAAGCCCCACAACTCGCCGAAAAAGTGTCGAAAATCGACGATTTTCGGTTAGCAACGATTTTCGGTTATCTTCACACCCTCAGGACAGAACCCCCGTCGATAACTGGGGACTGCCTGTACATCTAAATGCTTATACTGTATACACAAAGAACACACACACACAATATTTAGACCATAAACATGCTGGTTTATATCAATAGTATAACAATACAAGCACACGAATTATGAGCTCATAACAACAGAGCACAGGCAGTCCCCAGTTTACGACAGGGGTTCCGTTCCTATGCTGCATCATAAGCTGAAAATCGTCGTAGGCCAAAAAATTGTCGAATATCATAAAAAATCCTAAGAAAACCTTACTTTTAATGCTTTGAGTGTATAGAAAACAATGCAAACTACATTTTTATTGAGTTTTTTTTTTCAAAAAAACTCTAAATTTTTATATTCTGCCATTTTTTAGCCATATTTCTTGCATCGGACCGGCATTGTAAGTGTTGTAACCTCGGAACGTCGTAAGCTAGACCCGTCGTAACCCAGGGACTGCCTGTATATACAGGTCAAACACAAATGAACGATGGGCTTTAAATAACTTCTTTTTTTTCTCATTTTAGATAAATAAAAAGACATCTGGCTATGTGAGTGTGAATAAAGGGTAGTTTAATAATTAATTGCCAGTAAATTACGCAAGTACGTTAATAGGCTGCCTGGAGCCTGGGAGAGGTGAATGGAACAGCCCCTGCAGTTCTGGATGGAAGACAGGAAATTTTTCAGTTAATACATGGCATGATGACAATGGTGTTGTGGTTTTCTGCATATTTATATAATTTTTGCTTGAGTACACAAATCATCATAATAGCTCAGTGATTGGGCACTTTGGGACTATTTAGCCAAATAACTTGTTGAAGAAAAGTTTGAAACCCCATTGAGTTCTCATCATCCTTAGTGTGTTGATAACATACTGTACATCCAGCTTAAAAGGCTAGCCTAGACATGCATATTTTTTTATTGTTTGGCATTGGAATAATACCCAGATAAATGAACAAGTAAAGATTGCAGTAAAAGGTAATTTTGACAAATGAAATGAAAGTGTGCTTAAAAGAGGCCAGTAAAATAAAATATATATCCAGCAAATCAGTAGCATAGGCCTAGCTTTATTGGTTCAAGGCTTCCTGGTCTAACAATAGCAGTATACAATATTAAAGATTATTTTTCAGCTTACAGAAGTAGATATGACTTTGGTATCATTACAAAGTTATTTTTATATGTATGTAATAAAACTATACATAGAACAATGCTAAAATGACAAAAGCATGTGGTTTGAACAGTTTATAAGCATAGATCCAAGTGTAGTGTGAGCTATGCTAATGAGACAGAAGAATCATTGAAAGCTCATTGTTCATTTGTGTATGATCTGAGTAGAATGTTTGGTACAACTTCACCTTTCATGTGTTTGTATTGGTATGTTATTGTTGCAAATCAGTGTACAGTATATGATTTATATAAGAAGGGACAAGGGTTCTTTGTATATACAGTATAAACATTCAAATATGTTACTGAAGAAATAGTTTAATATTTATCGTAATAAGCCAACGATACCAGAAACGTTGATTGTCAGCCACTCACGTGCCACCCATCTGCATGTGCCACTTCTTCACCCGTGGGAGGAAAGATGGAATGAAATTGACTTATAGTGACAGAAAGTGCGTGAGGTACATTCTCCACCAATAAACGACCTTTTTACCAAGTGCAATGACTACTCCAGCTCACCCTGAGGATACTCTATATAAAAGGGTTTGGTTTGTATACAGTATAGTATTAGGAAAAATACAGATTACTTATCTGAACTATATTACATTTATTTACTTGAAAAGCTTAGTTTTCATTTTGATTTTTGTGTAAGACTGACATCCATTATTCTTCTTTCAGTCATGCATCAATGTTCCATATTTGTACTTCCTTGAAAATATTGGATTGACCGTAAAACCTCTCCAGTTACTTTGGTTTACCACAGCCTTTAACAGAAGTGTAACAAAATGGGCACTCTGGAAGCCCAGGTTCTTCAGGGTTTGGTTCACGTAAGTGTTTTTTTTTATTATATTTTGTTCATATGATTGACTAACACTGTTTTAATTTGTACTTATTCCTAGCGCTGTAATCAGACAGCCAAGGGCTAATCATAAGTATATCTATTACAGTATATATATATACATACAGTAAACTCCCGTATTCGCGGTTTCACAATTCGCAGACTCACCTATTTGCATATTTCTCTGGAACATATATACATATTGTACTGTATTTTCATCTCATTTTTATGACTAAATGCACTTTTTGTAATAAAACTATTAAAATTTTCACTGAGAAATAATTCACTAATTATGATATTTTCAATGAGGTCATTTTTATGTCGACAATATTTATAAAACATTTTAAAATTGCACTTTTTGTAATAAAACCAAACTACATTAACCAACTTCTTTTCCTCCATCTCTTTATCCCATCCTCTAGTTAAAAAGTAAAAGAGAATGATTATGATAACGTTATACTCTTGCATAAATGTGTATGATAATTAGAAACTCTTGTTTTGCATCACCGTATCGGATAATGCCGTTTACCTGGTATTTCAGCCAATTAATACACAGTTACCGAGTGCAAATATTTAGAATAAAACTTATTTGGGTATTTCGACAAGGAAATATTAAATTTAAGATGCAAGTTGTAGCTGAAGCTGAGGAAACAATGTTCAAGCTGCTAATAACTGTAAATTATTGGCACAGTATGGATGACCATAATTAAAATTGGAGAGTATTTTAATCAAAACTACTGGGCATGAAAGAACACACAAATGCTATTTTTATGCCGATAAACGATAAATACGCAAAGCTCGTATTATGATGAAATAAAGTGAAAATAGTGAACGAAATCTTGATTTTTTTACACAAAACAAACGCCCCCAAACGGGCAACATCATGTATTAACTAAAAAAATAGCCAAGGTAATTTCTAGTTAACGTAAAAGTTATATTTGATTAAAAACACTTAGTATAACAAAAATAACCTTGCATAAATATAAATAAAGTATCTACAGATTTGTTTACACTAACTAAAAGCAAGAAAAACTGAACTTGTTTACAGCTAAATCATAATCGGTTTCCAAACCCAAAAATTGATCGTTATGTTCACAATTTATAATACAAAAGCAATATAAGAATATTTACCTGGTAGTGAATTAAGGCATAACACTAAAAGATCCATGGAAAAGATGCATATTTGTTATGTTGATGTTTGTATACATGTGTGAATATAGAGCACAGTATAAGGTAGGCTACCATATATGCATATGAAGTTAAGTAGAGGCTAAGGACTTGATTGTTATTCAATTTCTCTTTGTATTGAATTATCATTAGTCACTCTGCATGAACCTCCAGAATTAGCTGTATGGATAATGTAGGGGTAGATCGTATACTGTACAAGGTACCAATACCTAGTGTAGGCTAGGCGCTAAACGTTTTTTACGGGTTTTTTGGAACCTAACCCCATCATAAGTTAATACCTGTATAAGCTCAAAACAATGTTCTAAGTGTTTTTATAAGGGTTCTAAGTATTCATGGGTTTTAGCATCAGCAGCGTAGATATATAATATATCGACCATAATTAAAATTGGATATAGTATTTTAATCAAAACTATGTGTGTGTGTGTGTGGGTATATATATTACTATGAATATAATTGATCTATTTTTATGGCATTGCTGATTCTGTAGGATCAACACTCACAGAACAAGAAAATTGTATGTTAAGAAAGAAATCAGAAGGGACTCAGTAGAGAAATAGTCCTAATTAATTACTTGATTTTATTTAATCAGAAGAGTAAAAACAGAGCCATTCACACTGGCTCTTGCACGTATGGTGTTAACTGACACAAGAATGAACTAACTGGGGTCAAACATGCAATCAATACTTAAATCTGTTAATTACACAAAATAACTGGGGTGCCAAGCAATGAGGCAATAATTTAACATGCTTGAGGACTTGATGTATTTAAGTTATATTTACAATTGGAGAAAACACTTAACGCTCAATATATTAGAAAAATAACCAAAATGAAATTGCCCCATTTATAATCAGGCAAAAGTATTAATTCTGATGATTTATTTAGACAATGAATAACTTATTGAAAGCAATGAGAGTAAGAACAAAACTCTGAACCAAAACTACTTTAGTTACTGCTAGTGGAGCTACATCAAACTAAACTCTATCAGTGGGACGTCTTATTGGATCTTTGGATAAGGAGGTTTCCAAAGTTTTGGGAAAAAATGCAATCTGGTCTGTGTCTCTTATGTTCTGGCAATTTATAATACAAAAGCAATATAAGAATGGTATATACAGTATACATCATTGTACTTTTCCCAGAGTGAGGCATTACAGTATCTGAAATAAAACACTTCAAAAGATCATGGAAAAGAGTTTAGAATGATGGTTTCGTAGAAGTATAATTGATGTTTGTGTTAAGTTCAAACTGGAAAAGCAAGGATTATGTCCTTATAGACTGTGTTTTCAAAACAGAAAACATGGTGAGGAGAGAAGTATTTATTAATACTTCTAGCAGCTCCCCCTAAGGCCAAGACATTTTACACCTCTTTCAGGTGTGAATATCTTCTTGGGAGCCTAATGCTTTACGTTATGGTCTCTCTCCCAAAGCCTTTGTAAAATGTGTTAAAATAAAATTACTAAGGTGTCTGCTTTTAATAATGAACAACAGCTGAATTGGCATGCATGAATACTTGAGCAGCACCTGCAAAGTTTAGTATTACTTTTTGTACTTTTATTACAAAATGGATTTAACTTGTAGTTAAGTCACTTAGGCAAATGATACAATAATGATACGGAAGATATTACAAATACAATATTGCATGCATATGGGCTAGGACGGATTTCTGCCTGGTAGGGTAGAGACCCTACTTACTAAAATAAAGTACAATTTCATACAAATCTAAAAGTCTGTATACATCGTGTAACTACTCATTTGGTGAGGGCCATGGTACCTTGCTAATGTGCTGGCAATGCACCAGGTGTGGCACTAGTGTCTTCAGGGCCTAGTGGCTTTGTGATATACTGTTAATTTTCCATTTAGAGGGTTTTAAAATAAGGAAAGTCAAAGATTTGAAGTGCCTCTTTTAGGTTGATGGTTTGACTTTGTAGGGGGAATCAGCAAACCCAAGTCCAAGGGAGCTTTGGAGTGCCACCTGTTCCAGCTGCTGCAATACCAAAGCAAGGGCAGTGCCAACAATCTCATGATCTGCTGTTGCAGTTCCTTGAGCTCTGCAACCAGCTGGGATATGGAAGAATTTTCCATCAGAATCTCATCTTGTGACAACAAGGAAAGAGAGGAAGAAGTCTTTGTGGGCCTGCAAGGTTCACAGATTGCAATGACCAACTCAGGCATGGGTTGCGAGGCCATGCCAGGGGTGAGCTTCCACTGTGGTCAGGGGAGTCCAGAAGGGACCCTAGTAAGCTTTGGGTTGGCTCTCTTACCGGCACTGGTAATGGGGCCAAGCCAGGAGGAGATAGGTGATCCAGACTGAGATCTCCTGAAGGGAGATCTAGGGTGTGCTCTGGCACTGGCACTAGGGCAGGACCATGCACAGGAATTAAATTTGGAATTGACTCAATGTTCGGGACAGACAGAGCGAGGCACTGCTCAGGGAGCTCAAGTGGCACTGGCAGGGAATTTGAGGCAAGGTTTGCATCTGAAGGGAGATCTACAGTGTGCTCTGGCACAGGAACCAAGGCAGGGCCAGGCACGGGAATTAAATTTGGTAAGGGTTCAACAACCGAGACGGCCGGAGCCTGGCATTGCTCAGGGCACTTAGGAGGCACTGGCAGTGGTCCTGGTGTAGGTCTTTGGGGACTGTTTATGCCTGAAGTGGACTGAGAGGGCAGAACCCCAAGGTTGTCTTGCGTTAAGTTGGGACAGAGAGTCCTGTCCGAGGAGGAAGTCGTATCCTCCAGGGAGGTATTTGGCTACTGCAGATGTGCAGACCCTAGTTCTGTGGGGCCTAGTGACTCTCAGACGAACTGTTGGGAGAATCAGTCTTACTTGATTGATACTCTTGATGGATTTGAGCTTACGGTTCTCAATTTTAGCCCCTTAAGAGACTGTGTCTTCCGGTATCGGAGATTTGTGTGCCAGTGTCTTCAAATGCTGTGACCTGGTGTACAGGGTAGCTACTGTGAGGAGGAGCTACAGATGATTGATGATTGGTAACCGCCAGTGCAATGGTGGGTGCAGTGGCCTTGCTAGGGCAATTCTTCCAGAGGAAGGAGTGCCCTTAGACTTTACATACAGTGCAGTAAATCTTGCTAAAGTCCTTTTGAGGAGCTGGAGAAAGTTGAGGTCATTTTTTGGATTGATCAGGGAGTGGCATTGCAGCGACTCCTCCCTTAAATCAGTTTTGGTATTCCAAGAGTCCCCTTCTTGCATTGGATACATGGTATTTTCATAATAAATTTGTTTCATATATACTTACCAAGTAATTACATAGCTATACTGTTCCACTCGTGCTGCAGTTAAAAATTTGAAGTTCGCGGTAGCAATTCGTTTGTTTATAGTGTAGGTAACTACCCTGCCCTCTATCGGGGAACAGTAGGTACAACGTAACAGCGATCGTCACTACTTTTGTGCTTAATGTCCATCAGAGGGGAGGAGGGAGGGCTCTGATCTAGTGATTACTTGGTAAGTGTATATGAAACTTAACTTTATTATGAAAATACCATTTTCTTGTATGTAACTTGCCAAGTAATTACATAGCTGAATCCCACATTGATAGGTGGTGGGATAAATGGACATATTCTGTTCCAAAAACAATCAGATATGAGGATGACTTTGCAACATAAAAATCTGTTAGCATTGATAAAATGCTTTTTGTAACGTTACCTGATAAGAGAGCTGCAGTAGATGATTACTGCCTTGATCTGTGCTCATCTTGACCTTTAGCGACTAAGCAGAATGCCTGTTATAAGTCCCTACTTTTTAGGGGGGGCCATAGAGGGAAGGAGCCTTCCAAACACCCATAAAGCAATGTAGAAAAAACTGCCCTTGCCCTGGGTGCAGTACCAAAACACAATAGACCAATAAAAATAGTTACCCACACCAAGAGCAATAAAGATTAAAAACCATCATACCACTACCACAGACTGGTGGGCACTGGATACAAGTACCCCCAGGCTCCCCAAAAAAAACTCAACACCCAAAAATTCAAGGAAAGAAGTTACTGGTAGAAAGTGTTGCTTCTTATGCTTCCTCCCCAGTACCAAGCCAGCCACTAATAACAGACCTAAGGTACTGCAATTTTCATTCATCATTTCAATTTCTTTAACATAGTGTGCGGCAAAAGCAGAATTGCATTTCCAGTATGTTGACTGGAGGATAGTCAAGAGCAACATACTATGCCTAAAGGCATATGAAGTGGCAACAGCTCAAATATCATGCGCTCTCACCTTCCAGGAAGGTAGGACATCTTCTATTTGAGAGTGCACCTCAATGATCAGACTTTTAAGAAAAAATGACAGAGCATTCTTGGACAGCGGTTTCAAAGGGTTCTTGACAGAACACCAGAGGTTACTGGCAGGGCCTCTGATTCTCTTTGTCCTGTCTAAGTAATACCTCAGCACCCTCACTGGGCAAAGGACCCTTTCCTCCTCCTCTGGTTCTAGAATATCCATGAGGTTTTGAATAGAGAATGAGCATGGCCAGGGATTAGACAGGGACTCGTTCTTAGCCAGGAAGCCAAGTAAGAAGGTGCAGACAGCATCTCCCTTCAAGAAACCAATGCGCTTGTATATAGCCTGCAACTCTCTTACTCCCTTGGCAGTGGCCAAGGCTACAAGAAAAAGAGTCTTCTTAGTTAAATTCTTGAATGAAATGGTACGTAGAGGCTCAGAAGCAGGACCCATTAACCATATAAGTACAACATCCAGGTTCCATGACATGGAATTGTCCACTGAATTGAAGGGTAGATAGAGGTCTATGTACCTTGTTCAGGGACCAAGTAATGGGAAGTCTTTCGGGGGCGGTGTTTGTGGAGCAAAAGAGCAGAAGGGAAGTAACAACGTATATGCTGGAGTCAATCCCGAATCCATAAAGCAAGGGTTCCTTTAATGCTGCCTTGTATGCCGTGATTGTTGTAACTGCAAGACGTTTGTCTTCAGAGGTATATCAGAAAATTTAAGTGTTTCTATAGAAATCTCAACTGGGCTCTCAGTATGGATATAATCTAACTATATCTTCCATACGGACTGGTATTGCTGCACATGTCCGTAATTTTTGCACTAGGTACCTAGCAGTGTTGGGTGAGTAGTTTTCAAGGTAGATAATACCTAAAAAAATCCACACGTGAAGGTCTTGGCTCAGAAAGGAGGATACGTACACGGTTAAACAAATCATTTTTCCTCCTACTCTCTTGGATAGAACAGTGGTCAATAGTGGAATTGATCTTTTTGCCCATTGTTGAAGTGATAGGAGCCAATGCCTGTTTGGTCAATTTGGGGCTATTAAGTAAGCTGTTCCTTTGAAGGTTAGGAGTTTGCTCAAAACCTTCGAAATCTAGGACAATGGAGGAAAAAGATATATCATCCTCCATGTATTCCAGTCTTGTAGAAAGGCATCTCTTGCTGTTGCTTGATTGTCCAAGTTCGGAGACACATATACTGGGAGTCTGTGAGTCTTGTGTATGGCGAACATGTCCACTTCCGGTTGTGGAAGCAAGTTGGTTATTGCCTGAAAAGAGTGGATGTCTCTGTTGAGGCTCGTTTTCCGTGATAGAGAGTCTGCTATTACGCTGAGAGACCCTATGAGATGAATTGCAGACAGGTGCCACTTCTTTACTTGTGCCATCTGAAGGATGGCTAGCATTACCATGTTGAAAGGAGGTGAGCGTGTTCCCGATCTCTTGATGCAGGACACTGCATTTGCATTGTCTAGAACCAACAGAATATGTGTCTCTTCTGGAGGTATGTGTATTTTGAGAAACAAAAAGATAGCCATCAGTTCCAGGAAACTGATATGACACTTCCTCAGAGTAGCTGACCACCTCCCTGCCACCTGACAATCCTCCCAATGTCCTTCCCAATGTATCAACGAGGCATCTATGTGTATTGTCACTCTTACAGATGGAGTAGTCAGGGTGACTTGTTTTGCCAGAGATTCCTTCTGGGTCCAAGGCTGAAGTATCTCCCCAACTTTCTGATTCTTTTGGTGAGATCAGTCTTGCATCTTTTTTCTTGCGTGCAATAGCCAAAATCTGTTCATGTTTTTCAATTGCAGTCTGAGTGATGGACCTATTACTGATGCAAACTGCACCAGATCCATCATGTGTTCTAATTGCAGTCTGGAAACTCTGGGCTGTGCAAGAAACCTTTTGAGGGTGTTCCTTATTCTGTTCTGAGTTTTGATGGGGAGAGACAACAGGCCCTGGAGAGTATCCCAATAAAGTCCTAGCCACTGAAAGCCTCTGCTAGGCGTGAGATGGAATTTTTTCTGATTTATAAAACCTTTTGACTAGAGTTTGTTGGCCAATGCTCTTAGGTTTTTCAAGCACTTTTCTTGTGGACCCCCAGATTAACCAGTTGTCTAGGAAAGTTGTTAGTTGTATTCCTTCTATCCTGAGTTCCCGGACAACTACCGTTGCTAATTTTTAAAAATTCTTGCGACAACATTTAGCCCAAAGGCATGACTTTGAACCTGTGCGTATCTTTCCCTATCCGGAACCTAGGAAGGGGTGGAAGGGAGCAGCGATAGGGACGTGCCAGCACGTGTCTTTCAGATCTATAGAAACTGTCCAAGTCCCTTCTGGAATGACTGAATGTACTTGGGCAACGGTAGTCATGAAAGTTTTGGCAAACAATGTACTTGTTCCATGCTGATAGGTTGAGGATCACTGTTCATTCAGAGGAATCCATTTTGGGAACACTGAAGAGGCGTGCTTGGTGGCGAACATACGCATGTTTCTCTATGGCAGCTTTTAACAGGGCCTTTTGCACATAATCTTCCAGAGGGGTCTGGTTCTTGAAAGAAACCCTTTAAAGGTGGCAGGGGGAGGAGAGACTATTTCCACCCCACCCCATTGAGAACAATGCTGTGTCCCCAAGGAAAAGACTTCCATTTCCTGTGGTGTCTTTGAAGCCAACTCCCAACCAAACAATGCCTTTTACCTTGATAGACATTCGGGGTGCTGCTTTTCCTTTTCCTTTGTAAGATGGTTGTTGGACCTTGTGAAAAGGATGTCCTTGCTGATGTGGCTGTCACTGTCCTTTTGAAGGGTGTTGGCCCTTCTGACCACCTACCTGTTTATGAGGAAAAGTTTTGGAGGTGACTGCAGGCTTATATGATTTTTTATCAAAGCAAGCCTTTTTTGAATTGGGTAAAGGGAAATTTCAGGTTTTTTGTTTCCTGAACTCTCCTTTTTCCAGAAGAGAGTACACTGTACAGTTTTGTTGCCGTGCTTACTCGTTGACTTGAGTTACAACAGAGTCCTCAAACAGGTCCTTACAGAAGGGGTTAGACTGTAATAAAGCAGTCACATTGGGAAGTGACTTGTTGGAGCCTTTCAATGTTTCCATTTGCACTTTTACTCTCAAGTGCCAGTCTAAACAGTCATAGAGTGCTTCCCATAGGGTTCTCATAAGACTATTAGGCAAACAGCAAAAAGTGTCCTTTTGGTGGCAACTTCTAGCAAGGTGGAAGAGGTTAAGATACTAAGGAGAAGAGTCCTAGAATGGAATTCTGACGGAGCTGTCTCATCTGAGATTCTTCTCATAGGGATACCAAATTGCTGAGTAGCCACATCCAAGGGGAGCTTTTTCCTTTTAAAAGGGAGTTGAAGTGTTGCCCATTCCTTGGTGGAATTTTGTGAAACTGGGAGGAATGCAGCGAATGGTTTTAGTTCTGTCATTGGCTCCTGTTTTTTAGTTACTACATAATTCTCAGAGTTTGTCTTCACATGGTTAATTATTTTAAAAGTGAAGGGACAGAAGGCTGGGGTTACTTGGTGAGCAAGTTGGGTTTTAATCAGAATGGGAGTATAGATCCACCTTCCATTGACCTGGTAAAGGGCATTATCTATAGCTTTTAATGCTGTATTCCCACATACGAGAACTATTTCCTTTTCAGGTTTCTCAATGTCTGGCAAAGGTGTTATCAGGCACCATTCTATATTAGGGAATGCTGCCCTGTCTGTAAACTCTAAATGTACAACTTCAATCATGGTTTTTCTCTCATTAATTAGATACTTACCATCAGGAGAGAAAATTCACACTGAAGCATCTCGCCAAGGATTATCAGTATCATCAGGGGAGAATACTGGAGCCCCTGTTATGTTCTGATCTGAAGCGCTGTAGTCCGAACTTGCCATTTTGTTGGTTCCAGTTGGAACTCTAACCTTGGACCTTGTTTGGTCCGAATTTGTTTCCACTCTCCCTTTTCGGTTGCACTTTGGAGTGTACATCACTGACTTGATTTCTTTGATTTCCCATTCGGAATCTTGCAATATATCCATTATATATTGCCATTCTGTGGCAAGGGCATCTTTGATATTACCCGTAATTTCCGTATGGAACTGATCAAATGCCACAAACTGTGTATCCCTTTTGGGGGCGCTTGCATAATCTGACTGAGCATCCACAGTTGAACGGTGACTGCCTGTTACCAAGGGGGCAGAGGTCCTGGGTGAGTTACTATACCCCTCCAAAAATGTAGTCATTTCAGTTGGGCTTAAGTGAATCCTTGTATCCCTTTTAGGGGAAGGATCCTGATCAGCTTCTGAAAGCTGCATGGGGGATTGAATTCCTTCTGGAAAGTTTCTCCTAGGTTAGCTGAAGATTGTGTCCCTGATCCTTCTGGGTGGAGCAAGGTCATTTCGGTAGCAATATCAACTTCACTTGTACAAAAATCACCTCTAAGAGGAACTTCCTCTATTTCCTCCACAGGGTTAACCTGGGAGGTATTGGGGACTGATGTTACTGGGTTTTGGTCCAAATATAGATCTGAGAAGAGGTTAAATATTTGCTGCCGGAGTTCTGACAGAAAGATATAATCTCCCCCTTCCTCAACCCTAGGACCCATTGTGGCAGCTTAAAACGAGCTGTTTCATCCTTGAAAAATTGCTGTCAAGAGCACACTACAAATTTCACACATATCTGGCGACCAAGCAAATTTGTCTTGCCTTTTTACAAGGGCTATGCTCATGGCAGGTGGGATGGGCTGTACCCACTGGCAAAAAGCAAACTGACCAATTTGCTATGGAACACTTGAGCTGAGGGTCCTGCATAATGGCAGCCCTATAGTGAAAAAACTAAGTTGTTATTAGAAACTAATTGGTATAAGTTGTTTTTAATAAAGGACACTTTTGTAAATCCCAGTATCATTAGCATATTACATCTTATAGGTTAAATTGATTACTAGTGTGCAAATATAATACCTTTTATAAAATATCTATGTAACTTAAACCCCTTGAGGTTTAGGTTAATTTTGACACTGTATTTGGCTGTGTTACTTAAACTGTTAGTCCTTTTGCAATGCCTATGTGAAATTTTAATTCTAAATTGTCATGACATTCAGACTAATCTTCTATGAACTAATTTTATCAACTAATCCAAGCTACTGTTTTATATGGCTATGGCTTAGGTTAATCCTTCTAGTATAATCTACGTTAAGCTAAGCATAGAAGATTTCTTAGAGGGTTCTCGATTAACCTATTCAAAGCCGCTTCTCATTCTAGGTTTATTTAAAACCTAAGGATATAAGCTATACAAAAATTAATCCTCTTATAATCTGGCTTTCTGTTTTATGTAGCCAAGACTACCCTTTTGTCTGCTACTCAGCCACACTGTTTCTAAACTTAGCGAGAATATTCCCTTAAAAAGGATTCCTACAGTACAGTACTTAGTCTGGTTAGGCTATTGCCTGTTCTAGGTTTACATAACTTGTAAGGGCTAGGCTACATAAGACCTTACCATTGTTATTGATCTTATAATACTGTTTATATTTATATGTATTCCCACGCTTATTTGTTCTTCTTAGCCTAGTATAGGGTATTACCTAATCCAGATTTTTATAGATCACACTTAAATGTATAGGCTATATAAAACCAGCAACTTACTAATATGTAAACTTATAGTTAAGGTATTTTTGTCTAATGCAGGCTTTTGTTTGTATCAAATCCTAGGTTATTTGGTCTACTATACAAAATAGTAATCCAATAATGTGTAATCTTATGGCTAGGCTATCACTTACTCTAATCTAGGATATTGCCTAATCCAGATTATTTAATTCACGTAAAATACAATTGCCTTAGCATGTAGCCTTAAAGCTAGGCTACCATCTTATCTGACACAGGTTACTATTTTCATCTAGTCCTAGACTACATGGTCTAGGCTAATGATTTAGTCCAATAATGGGATGTTTTGTAAAAGTTTACCACTTAACCTAATATAAGGTACAGCCTAGTCCTGGATTATTTTAGATCATGCTTTAATATACAGGCTATATAAAGGGAAAAATTCTCTAGCCTGTTTGTCAAATTCTAGGGTTCTTGGTGTTAACTAGGCTGCTGCCTAGAACCATAGAGGAATATGTCTTACAAGGTTTGTTCTTAATCCAGGTTATTAATTTTAGGATATTAACTGCCTAATCAGACGGGTTATTTAAATCACCTTTAGGATATCCCCTGGAGGCTACCACCTAGGCATTGACAACATCTACTATATCTGAAAATTATTATCTAAATTAATTAAATTGTGGCTTTCATTTTAGCTAAAACCTAGAATGGCAATTGTAGACATTGTTATCTAAATAAAGGATTGTGAGAGAGCATTTAGATGTTTCCATGGTTTCTCACTACTCAAAATAAATTTGTTCCACAGTTTAAACTAACAATTTTTGTAACTTAAAAATAAGCACTTAAGGTTCACATTTAGATGTTTCCATGGTTCTCACTGATGAAAAAATTTGGAATCGAAGCGATTTTGTAACATGCACTGACTCGTCGTGTGCACTAATATGTCTAGTCTAGAAGATGGTAATGGAGGCTGGTCTTTTGCCTGCCCAGGTTGTAAACAAGATGGCAGATGTGCATGTGCAACAGTCACTTCTTACAGTTTTTGACGTACCAAAAACTGGGTTCAGCTTTGCTGAAGACAAAGAAAAATGCCGAGTCCACTATACTCTATCACATGTCATAGTGTTTTCATTATGACAAAAGACCAGGCTAAAAGATATTTCTTTGATACTAGTCTAGTCACCATGGAGTGCTGGCACACCAAGGGGGGTGGGGGGGTTAACTCCTTGAGGACAAAACAAGCAACTACTGTATAAAAAAATGCTAGTATTTTGTTAAAAAAATTGTATCACATATTTTCCAAAAAACAAGAGTATTCTGCATAAAAGTGTCACTTTATTTTTCATATCATTTATATCTAAGGAATTTTAACAAAGCTAAAAACTGTGAGAGATTGACCTTATTTATTCAAGAATCACTTTGGTATTTACTTATTCATATTTGATTTTTTTCACAAGTTTTTCCTGGGCTGGGTGAGTTATTGTAACTCTCTTATTAAAGGCCATGGTGGGCATCCTTCTACGAAACTGTTAGTTCTTGGTAAATCTGATTCAGTTCTGTTGTAGACATTTCACATTTCAATATCAAAGGCTGGACGTCTTCATTGACCTCATTGAATGATACCAAGCCCAGTTATTTCAAAATATTCTATGAAGACACTTAAGATTTCATCTGTTGCTAAGTCAAGTGATTGCATAAGATTTGTAAACAGTTCAGAAAAATCTTCTGGTGGACCAAAGGCTAATGTTTATATCTCTGATTATGAGAGCATTTTCAGGATTTGTGTACCAACATTGCAAACCCACGTTTTGAATTTTTCACAGGCATTGACTGAAATGAAAGAAACAACAATGCATGGACACATTTGGAAAACATTTTAAACTTTTTATTGTTTCTTGTTCAAAATCAACAGTAACCAACTCTGGATACAGGAGTTGCTCTTTGAGGAACTCAAATATTACCTCATAGGTTTTTTATCTTTATTAGATGTAAGACAGTACACTCTACGTAATGTACTACTTGTGGCAGCAGTGCAATGAATCATTTGTATGTCAAGAATAACTATTTATCATTAATCTCATCTAAGAAAAAATGCATGAGAAGGGAGGGGAAAAAATGAGCACACAGACTGAAAAATTAACAAGAAAATGGTGAACATTAATGAGAAAATATCCTCCTAAACTTGGAGTAGCAATGATGTATATGTGTGTGTGTGTGTGTGCATGCTCAGGCTCAAGACATATAAGGGAATGCTGAGCAGTAGCAATGATGTATATGTGTGTGTGTGTGTGTGTGCTCAGGCTCAAGACATATAAGGGAATGCTGAGCAATTGTTGGTGGCACTGCAGTTTGTAAATGAATGGAGTTCATTATTTTAGTATTTCTCTTTGAGTGCTGACTGCATGGACAGGTTCTTGTAAACTAATTTGATTTGTGCTAAATAAAAGAAAAGAACCACTGAGCTCACAAGTTGTAAGCCAAAACTCAGTGTATTCTACAAGCAATGAGTTTTCAACTCCCAAAAAATCTCTAAGGGTCAACTTGGAAAAAAATTATTAGTGATGATTACAGTTAGTGGGGGCTGCCCATAGTATATAACATATACATATGCATACACACTATATATATATATATATATATATATATATATATATATATATATATATATATATATATATATGAATGAATTTTATCACATCACCATGATTCATATACAAGCATTAAAATTCACTCATAATATGGCTCGTCGACAAACGCACTACATGGTCAGCATGGCAGAGGTGGGTTGATACCGATTCTAAATACAAACACCTGAGTTCGACGGGGATTTGTAGGCGAGGGTCGGTATCAACTTATACCTCACTTGTTGGCCATGTGGGTAAAGGCGTCAGCTGTGTCACTGTAGTCCTGAGTTCTTGTCTTTCGTTGGTTCAAGCCCGCGGGACGACGAACTTATTATCAACTAAAAAATTCCCCTTCGGTAACATATATATGAAAATATATTACTTCCGAGGTAGAGAGAATTGGATATTAAAGAACGTTTGTAGCTTAATGCTCATATATATATATACTGTATATATATATATATATATATTATATATATGTATATATGTATATACATACAGTATATATATATATATATATATATAGGCAGTATATAGTTAACTGGCGATCCGGTTTTACGGTGCTTGTCTAGCACGAAAATTGGCAATTTTCGGTGCTGAAAATCGCCGATAATTGGGCACTGGCACCGATACATACCTAACAGAGGCGCTGATAACTGGAAATCGTTCAGCGCCGATAAGCCCCGAGAATCACAAAAAAAAAAAGCCCCAAAAATCTCCTGGTTAGTGGCAATTTTTGGTTATCATCACGCCATCAGAACTGAACCCCACCTATAAGTGGGAACTGCCTGTATACATATATATATATATATATATATATATATATATATATATATATATATATATATATATATATATATATATATATATATATAGCTAGAATCATTAATAAATACTTCTCTCCTTGCTATGTTTTCCGTTTGGAAGACACAGTCAAATATATATAATTTTTATAAATATTGCTGTTTGACCTCTCTCCTTTAATTGGTAGGAATAGAATCAGAACCAAAAGGAAAAGAGAAAGTTTAAACAAACTCTGCTCCATTCTCTCACAAAGAGCAGGCAAGAAATTTTTTTTTTTCACTGCCTTCGCTTAAAAGTTCAACAACTGCCTCAGTAGCACTCACCCTTCAGGCAAAGACCTTGGTGAAGCCGATTTCAGATAATGTAGAGCACAACAGTACCTAAAATATATAAAGGCATTGAGCATCAAATAAACATGTAAATATATCATAAGCATGATAAGAAGCATTTTAATCCTTATAAAACTAGTGGTTGACTTCAGGGTATGAAATGTAAGTTACAAAATATTGTCAGAAACACTAATGTTA
Organism: Macrobrachium rosenbergii; assembly: GCF_040412425.1. Taxonomy (NCBI): domain Eukaryota; kingdom Metazoa; phylum Arthropoda; class Malacostraca; order Decapoda; family Palaemonidae; genus Macrobrachium; species Macrobrachium rosenbergii. The sequence continues at coordinate 8,485,277 of NC_089744.1, forward strand.
TTATGATGCACCACCTTCAGGATTGCATGGAACACATTAGGTACGGTATTCATAGCATATGAATATTATTGATGCTAAGGGGGAATAAAAGTTTTGACATAGTATCTATATTAAAATGTAAGTTCACTACCAAATTGCTAATAATAATAACATTAAAGTGTATTAACTATAATGCATAATTAAACTGTATAACTATACCAAACTAATGTAAATTCAAATATAATACTAAGGAAGCTTTTTTCCAAATTACTATGAAATACCTACTCCGAGAGAAGCTGTCAGTAATATTGCACAACTGTTATTCTGTACCTGCAAATGCCAGCACAGGACAGGTAGTCCTCTACACACAAACCAATTCCACTCCAAAAGCTGGTTTGTATGTTGAATTGGTTTGTGAATTAAACAGAGTTAGCCTATAGCATATAACTCTGTAATAAAACTTTCTATCAAGACATTTTGATCTTTGGCCATAAAAGTTTATAGTAAACAGAAATTTTTATTCTCCTTGAAAAAGTGGCAGTGAAATGCATGAAATAGAGTTTATATATCTCAAATATCATGTAGACACGGAAGTTTGTAAGTTGAAAGTTTGTAGGTAAAAGTACAAACTGCAGTAACAAGGCACTTCCAGCCAGCAAAATAAAAAGTACCCATTATTTGAGGACTGGTGGAATTATGCACATGTATTAGCACTAGATAGATATTGAAATCCCAGCAGAAATACATATTAGTTATGAAAAAATATGAGTTTCCAGGAGCAAAGGCAGCAAGTTACTGCTGGCTTGTTGGACACAGAGAGAATAACTTAATTACCCCTCTTAACACCAAAGGTAATCTTCAGAGAGATGCTTGCCAAGTGAAGTTTCTTCTTCTTCCTTATATGTGTGACTCGGTAACTGTTAACTCGACTGGAGGATTAGCCATATGGTTAACTAATAGGGTCAAGTAAAACAAGTATAGAATGTACAGTATAAGGTTTGGTGTCATACATTATGTCTTAGAACATATTCTTCATGTGTAAATTGAATACTGCATGCAGGTGTTTCATTTATTCTGTGCTTTACATTATTTGTCTGTATATTGGGTATACCTAGCACTCTGCCATAATAGATGTAATCATACCATTTAGATATGTTATTCCAATATTTATTTTAGAAGTAATCTTAATACAAGTGCTTGCTTATCCTCATTTTGATAATTGTGATAGTCTGTGGAGTTTTTACCAATAGGTTTTTCTTTTATACAGCATAGGTGCAGTCCTTGTTTCATTGCTGCTTCTTCCATCCATCTTTCTTCTCTTGAGTTGTCTTGTCAGCTATTTCCAACCAGTGCACGAAAAATCATCTCGCATCCTCGAACCAGTGGTAAGATCATCAGTGAACAGGCAAGAAATGTTAGTGAAACAATATGGCAAATTTTTAAAGTAATATACATATTTTGTAGGTATAAAACCAGAGCCTTTTATGAGGGTATTCCTCAGCATGAGCTGGAATCAGCCATTGAATGTTTGTAACAGGGTAGTTAACTGGTGGTTGAGGGGTGTGAGTGAGTAGTACCCTCACCCCTTGCTGTCACCAAGCACTTTTTCCTTTGACATCAATGACAAAGTTAGGTGCCCTTCTATATACAGTAGGTGACTTACTCCCAGACGTGCCATGTTCCCAGTCAACGTACCATGAGCAATGGGAGCTATCACTCTTGTAACCTGCTACCTGGTCTGTCAGGGATGCCAAAGCAGTGTGGTCCTGAGTGGGAATGACTGTCCTCCCCTAAGTAAGGAAATTCTCAGAGAGGTCATTATAAGCCCTTGGGGTGACACAGGTCAGAAGGTAGCAAACTCTGGCCAATGCAAAGAATGGGCTCGATTATAGCTCAACCACCCTCTTTCCCTTGTTATAAAGGAGAGCAGAGATTGATATTTTATCCACCAAAGCTCCAAGACCAGTTGGATTTAGTAGCTACTTGCATATGTGCCCAGTCCAGCCTGAGGTGTTGCCCTGTAGAGGTAGAATGGAGAGCAGCCAGTCACTCTACCATTCAACCCCAGCCTTACACTCTCCAAGTACCTTAGACAAAATACTTTTCTGTCCTTGTGGAGCTGGATGAATAAAGAACCTGTTGAGCAGACTTTATAGGTCCCAGAGACAAGGTGTGTAGACCTTGTGGATGATGCTCCTCAAATGGATTGAGGTAACACTGGTCTAATGCTTCAGACACCAGTTTTCAATACCTGTGTTACTGAAAAATTAGAAAATGCCATGGATGGTTCTATGCCTCTTGATTTTGTAACTTTTTGCCCAAACTGAACGACAGTCCACTTTACCAGAGGCATTGTAAGATTGTTTGGTTAGAGCAAAGAGGTGCCTGTACCCTGGTGTAAGAGGTCAAGTCCAACTTAAGCAGTATCCATGGCTCACACCGCACAGAGAGAGAAAAAAGAAAACTCTCATCTCTTGTCAGAAACTGACACATTCGTAACACCTTCCAATTTGCTTGTATTGCTTCAAACATAAGCTTTTTCAGTAATTGTGTATGCCACCTATAACTTTTCTCTCTTTCAAACTTCTTCACATATTTGTCTCATAACAAGAACTTGATCCTCTCATTCTCTTCCTTGTCTAAGCTCACACTTTCTACCCCTATCAGTTGTTCAGCCTTACATTTCACTTTCTCATTCAAAATCCTACCATACATCTTCTCTGCTTTATCAACTGTTTTACCTTTATATGAAAGAACAGTTAATCCTTACACCCATTCCTTCAGAACCTCTTCATTTATAAATACCTTACAGAACCTGGTCAGCCACTGGCACTCACCTCTTTACTTTAGCATTGCACTTACAGTCCTATCAAGTCTGGTGTCCTTCCATTTTCCAACCTCTTAATAGCTATTCTTGTCTCAACAGTTGCTTCTGCAAGCATTCTCGCCCTTACACTAAGTTTTTCCACTCTTATTTCATTCAGCTCTGCCTCTCTTGTACCCTCCAAATTCGAAAATCTTCAGAATACCCCATCAACCTCGGACATTCAATTCAGGCTGCATCTCTCAATTTGCATCTTTTATTCTGAAATCAAGTTGTCCATTAATTTTTTTTCTTAATTTTTTTCATTGTAGAATAACTTTTTATTCCCTTTAAAGTTCCCTCACCTCTTGATTGTGCTATCCTTACCCCTGTATGCCTCTACATAGTCTTTATTTCTTTCATGCACCTGTACCTCAAGTAACTTCCTTTTTTCCTTCAATAAGTCTTTTATTTCCTCATTCCACCACTTAGTGTTTTTCTTCCTTTCCATACTCCTATACTCCTTTACAGTATCCATAAATGGACCCTGCTGTCCTCATGACCCCTCCATCAAATTTTACTTACTCCACATCCACATCTTAAAATATTGCCCCAGTCTTGCTAATCTCTAGCCTTGTCATGATGAATGCAATATATGAGGATCACTATCCAAAGGTGACTTGGAAGTGTTATGGCCTCTGCCAGGAGGATCCTGGCAGGTACATTAAGGCATATTGAAACTTAAGCTATGAAAAACAATTAGTGTAGACCTAAGTAAGCACTGTGTAAGTTGGTCAACATATCACACATTATGTAATACAGTACAAGTGCTGAAGGAAAGTACTGGATTGTAACAGTGATTCACAGTCAAAAGCTGCAAAATCACTGGATAAACAAATGAAAGAGTGAAAGAGTCAAAACCAAAGTCAGATATCTTGAAACTGAGAAACTGGTAAATGTTCTTAAACAGAAGGGAGAGATTGTGGATGGTGGTAATTATAAAGGAATCTTACAAAGAGAACATTTATTGAGTTTTTGAAAGAATACTGGATGAGATTTTCCAAGCAGTTGTGAAGATTGGTGAACAACAGTATGATTTTAGAGTGGGAGGTACAGGTGATGCTGCCTTTATAATAAGACATACAAGAAAAGAGGCTGAAAGGTAATCAGAAGCTCTACTGTACACATATAGATGTAGAGAAAGCATTTCACAAAATTCCAAGAGGCAGTGTTTTTGTTAATTAAGAAATATTATAGCGTCATAAATGTTGGTTAGACGGGTTGAAATGATGCGTAAAATAACAAGGACAGCAGTAATAACAGCCTGTGGCAAAACAGAAATGGTTAAAGTTGGTTTACATCAAGGATAGGCACTTAGCTATTTTTGTTTTTACTGGTTATGTATTGAGTGAGAAAAAGTATATCTTAGTTTAACCAGACCACTGAGCTGATTAACACCTCTCCTAGGGCTGGCCCGAAGGATTAGATTTATTTTACGTGGCTAAGAACCAATTGGTTACCTAGCAATGGGACCTATAGTGTATTGTGGAATCCGAACCACATTATAACGAGAAATGAATTTCTATCACGAGAAATAAATTCCTCTAATTCTTCATTAGCCAGCCGGAGAATCGAATGTGGGACCAGCAGAGTGCTAGCTGAGAACAATACCCACCCATCCAATGAGGAACAATATTAGTGAGGATTAGGAATGAGAATGTATGGGAATTGGTATATGGTGTTGATTGCAGAGACTGAAGAAGAGTTGCAAAGAAGGGTAAGAGAGTGAAAGGGAATCTCTTGATTTGGGTGGTGTGAAGGTAAATGTGGTAAAAGTGAGGTTATGGTGCCCAGCAAGCAGGTAGGGGATTGGTTATTTGTACAAGGCAAAAGAGGCCTAGATTTAAAACTGGTAGAGAATTTAAAATACATAATATCTAATTGAAGTGAGGAGGGAGGGTGTGAAGCTGAGGTTGAAAGCAGGAAATAAGAAAATAGAGGAAGGTGGTAGGGATAGTGTCTTTGACAAAGGAATGCCAAGTAAACTGAAAATGAGAGATCTATTGCACTATAATCAGACCAATAATGATGTATGATCAAAAACATGGGATTTAGGACTCCAAATCCATCAGTATCTATTGCCAGGTTCAAGTCTTTCTTGATCTTCTCCTCCTTGGACTTTGTAATCAGTGACCCAGATCAATCTCTTCTTTGTCCTGTTAGGGTGCTGCAGTACTTTCCAAAAAGGCTCGACATTTCTAACCTGGACATTATCAATTTTTTCACTAGTACTAACTCTCCCAAGGAAGAAATGTCTAATATCTTTCTTCTGGCTTCATGAGGTAATTGGAAGGATATACTCCATAGCTGCTGATGATGACACCTGTACACTTTGCTCGAGAGCTCATGAAGTCAATGGCCTGGTCCTTCCCTCACATTCCAGAAGATTCTGTTGGTCTGGAAGCAAGATGTGGTCTCATTAGACCTTATTTACATCTTTTACCTTCAGGTCTTTGCCCACAGGCCCTTGGAACCTTTTTTTCCATGGTCCTGTGGTGGCTGCTCAACAAGTTGTGTTGTTTTCCTACCTGCCTCCTTTAAGAGGACAGGTAGCATCTCACCTAAGATGTATGGTTCTGGAAGTGAGAAGGATTCCGAGAGTGACTGGGCTCTCCACCTCCTCCTTCCTCGTCCTACTTCTTCACTTCCTTCAGGCTGAGAATGGAACTGGAACTGGCGTCTGATGCGGTAAGTCTACACATCGAGCACCCGTTCTATTTTTCTCTTTAGAATCATAGAAACAATCCCGGTCCTTCATCTAGCATGGGGAGGAAGGAGACCCTGGCAACAAGGGAAACCCTTTTTCGGGTCTTTACCTTACTGCCTCCTACTCTTTAAATTCTTCCCAGCCTGTTTTCGTATGAGTTATGATTCATCGCTCATTTGAAAAGGTCCAGATGTCTGACATTTGATCTCACAGTTCCTATACTCCGATCAGTATGTCAAAGGCACAGTACTCCTCCTCGCTCTTTCAACCAGGAGGAGTAACCCAGGTGTGCAGAACTCCAGTCAATTCAAAGAGACTCAGTCAGATTCCTCCCTCCAACCAGTGAGCCTTCCTGATGTAGAGGACCAATTGTTTGTATATCGTGTAGGAACAAATCACAGTTTTTTGAGGTAAATTGTATTTTTCCTAACTATACAAACCTGAGGTCCTTTACATTACATTTTTATGCCCACCTCATGCCACCCCTCAATCTGAAACCTGGGCCGAAAGGCAAACTACATCTGGGCAGTCAGGTATTCCCGCATACCTGACAATAGTTACTGCCTAACCACTTTGTTCAACAGTTTAACAGCCGTTTCCAGCTTCGTCATAAAGTAATTCCTCATATAAAGGACCTCAGGTTTGTATAGTTAGGAAAAATACAGTTTACTTTAAAAAACTGTGATTTTAGGAGAAACATAGGGATGGTACAGATTATTAATGTGATAAGAGAGTTAAGAATGATATTATGTGGGTATGTGGTAAGGATGAGTGCAAAAGGAGCGAAGAGGAACCTCTTATAAGAAGGTCAAGAGGGAGGCAAAAGATTAGATGGAGTAATAAAGTGAAGGAGGGTTTGGAGAAAAAGGGTTTAGTGAGGGGAGATGCTCGTGGTAGGAATAGTTGGAGAAGATACATCACTCAACCTACCATTGAGCATATGGGAAGCTGTGGTGTGAAGAAGTTGGAGCATGCAGTGTGGGAATCTTCCAAGTCTAGACTGATAAAATCCAGTGAAACCGGAATTTTTTGCATTACAGAAATAAGGCTTATGGTTAATGGGATTGTGTGAAAAAAAGAATACTGCATTGTTGCGGGTAGAATGAGTTCTGTACACTGGAGACATACACTTGAATTTTTAAGAATTTTTAAACTGGTAGTGTATTTGCAAATTTTTCATAATTGCTATCATTTCAGTCATCTTTATATTTTATAGGCTCCTGGGAGAGATTTGACTTTGTTACTTTGTTTCCTAGGTACCTGGAATTAATCTTCCTTTGAAAGAGCTCCCATATTATTTTGCCACATTGCTAGTGGCATCATTCATCCATGAGGCAGGACATGCTATGGCAGCTGTCAAGTAAGTACAGTGCTCATGCATTTTTCTCTCATTCACATTTTAGCCAAGACTAGCCTCATTTTATATATATATATATATATATATATATATATATATATATATATATATATATATATATATATATATATATATATATATATATATACATACATACATATACTGTATATGTATATATGTATGTATATATATATATATATATATATATATATATATATATATATATATATATATATATATATATATATATATATATATATATATATATATATATATACATACATACATACACATACATACATATACTGTATATGTATGTGTATATATATATATATATATATATATATATATATATATATATATATATATATATATATATATATATATATATATATGTATGTATATATATATATATATATATATATTATATAATTTATATACAGGCAGTCCCTGGTTTCGACGGGTCCGACTTACGGCGTTCCGAGGTTACAACGCTTTTCAAATATATTCATCGGAAATTATTTCCCGGTTTCTGAGCGTTCGGGTTACGACGCGTTGTATGCGATCCGACGGAAGAAATATGGCTCCAAAACGGCAGAATAATCATAATTTGGAGGTTTTTTTGATGAAAAACTCAATGAAAATGTAGTTTACTTCATTTTCAATGCACCCAAAGCATTAAAAGTAAGGTTTTCTTATGATTTTTGACGATTTTCGACGATTTTTTGGTTTCGACGGATTTTAGGTTTCTGACGCGGCGAAAAGCGGAACCCCGTCGTAAACCGGGGACTGCTTATAATATATATATATATGTATATGTATGTATACAGTGGCTCCTCACTATATGAATTTAATTCATTCCAAATTCCAATTTGTATATTGAAATGTTTGTATATCAATCAGAATATTACCCATAAGGAATAATGGGGATTCAGTTCATTCATCCCACACATGAATTTCAACCATACCCACCCTTTGTACCCACTTTAATACAATTATTTTAAGCGCAAGCACAATGTATGTTTAGTGATAACCATATTCACCAAAATAGATAAAAGAATAAAGCATTTCATAATAAAATTCAACATAATAAAAGATGAACAAAATCATGTCACCACTGTGACGCACAGCTGACTTGAGAAAAAGGGGGGGGAGCATTTACAGTATACTGTTGAGGAGAGGAGAAGAGATAGTAAAAACATTACTGTATGTAGGTAAAAGCAGTAATAATTCACATAAAAAATAAAAGGGACTTCCACAATAAATTTAACATAATGATACAATATATAAAAACAATCAAATGCAATACAGGCAGTCCCCGGTTAACGGCGGGCTCGGTTAGCAGTGATCTGGTTTTATGGGGCTTGTCTAGCGACAAAAATCGGCAATTTTCCGCCAATAATTAGGTATTGGCGCTGATGCATACCTAACAGAGGCGCCGATAACCGAAAATCTGTACTTTTTGGTGGCGATAACCCCCAAAAATTGCTGAAAAAGCGCCGAAAATCGCCGATTTTCGATTAGCGGCAATTTTCAGTTATCATCACACCCTCAGAAACGGAACCCTCGCCGATAACCAGGGACTACCTGTATAGTAACAATAAAAAATCAAAAGAGATTCTTACCTTGAGCAAGTGTTCGGGACTGTGCTGAGTGAGACAGTAGAGAGAAGAGGGAGGGGATGTTGGTGGTGGGTTATTGGGTCGGAGACAGTGGTCCGCTTCCCACTGACTTCTCAACTGGGGCCGGGCTTGGATGATTTTTCTCCTTCACTACATTTCACCCATTCTTTCACTTACACTTGATTCACCCAAATCACTTCTTGTTAAGGTAAAATACCTATCAAGTGACACTTGCTCTTTACAATTTTTTAGCACTGTAAAAGTAACTCATCCCCACATCATAAAACACACTGGCGCCATGTTCAGCTTTTGCGTGCCTTGGATTGTTTGTTTAAATGACTTCCTTGTGAAAAGTCATTTGATCTCTCTTTCCTTTTCTTACTTGCATTCTATACTTATTACTTATTTGTTTACAAAATCCTCATGTTTATTGGATTTATAATTTTAAATTCTGCCATTTGCCAACAGTAAGTTGATATGTTCTGGCATAATTAATCTCCTTCTTGCACTCAGGATCCAAGTGCAAAAAATGCTTTGACAGTCATATACGCATTAGGGATTGTTTTCACATCTGCCGGACGCCGGTTACTCTCTCTCTCTCTCTCTCTCTCTCTCTGACATACATGCACACAGACACACAATTGGACACACACACACATTATCAATTCCTTCAATTATCTTTGTAAAATGTGTAAAATTGATTTTGTTATCAACCTTTGCCTACTGCAACCATTTCAGTTTCCTCAAGGGGATCATATCTCTCCCCCCTCAATCCTGGCCAGCCACTCACCATTTACCACCAAATGGCTTGTAAATCAAATTTTTAGCTCATACTGAGAAACAAAATTGTCAGAAAATTTTACTTCATATAACGGAAATATGAATACAGGTAGTGCTTGAGTTACGATAATTCGACTTACGATGATTCGCTTTTACGATGGGGTTAGCAATTAATATCGATACGACAATATTTTGAAAATACGTATTTTTAAATTTCGTGGGCGACTGGGCGCAGGCAACAACGTACAATCAGGCAGCGTCACGATTGGTGTACAATCGTTGGCCCGAGAGGCTGGAATAGGTACATTAATTCAATGAGCTGACCTCACTTGCTCGTTGTGTCAGAAGTTAAAATAGGTCAGTGTTCGTTTGCAATTTTTGTGCGTTTGTAAATACAGGTAGTGCACAGTGACGATAATTCGAGTTTATGATGGAGTTAGCAATTAATACCGGTACAACAATATTTAGAAAATATTTTTTAAATTTCAAGCGTGGCACAGGCAACAGCGTACACTACAGTTGCCCGAGAATCAGGCAGCAAGATAGACCAACTTACAATAGACCAACTTCTTTTTCTCCATCTCTTTATTCCATCTTCTAGTTAAAAAAGTAAGAGAATGATAAAAGTATTGTTAGTAACCTTATACTCTTGCGAAAATCGTGCAGCCATAAACAACCGAACAGAGACTCTTTTGTTTTGCTAATAACCGAATCGGATAACAACTGTTTTGCTTGTATTTCAACCCATGCGGTTAAACAATTATCGTAGTTATGTTAAAAATGACGTTAAGTACTGATATGTTTTTACACTACCCTTATCTGCTTTGGAGAAAAGATCGGCAAGGAAATATACTGCTACAGTAAATTTAAGCTGCAAGTTGTAGTTGAAGCTGAGAAAAGAATGTTCAAGCTGCTAATGACTATAAATTATCGTGCATTGGCAACATGGATGAAACTCGACAGCAAATAAAATTGGAAAGTATTTCAGTCAAAACTACTGGGCATGAAAGAACACATATTACTGCTGTTTTCACGCCGATAAAAGATAAATACGAAAAACTCGTAGTATGATGATGAAATCAAGAGAAAATAGCGAATGGAATCTTGATTTTTTTTTTTTTTTTACACAAAACAAACGGCCAACCGCCAATGTCATGTATTAACGAAAAAAATGGCTAAATTAATTTCACAACGAGACATATTTGTTATATTTCGACTTAAAAACACTTCGTATAACGAAAAATATATATGTCCCTTATAAATAAAGTATCTAGAGATTCATTTACACTAACTAGAAGCAAGAAATGCCCTCTGAAATGAGTTAAATGCGGAAATAAAGACCGCGTGATTGATTCCCAAACCAAAACATTTGATCGCTATGATCGAATTTATAATGCAAAAGCAATATAAGAATATTTACGATTGGATACAGTGTAGTAAAGCATAACTTTTTAAAAGATCCATGGAAAAGATGCACATTCGTTATTTTGATGTTTGTATAATACGGTGTTATGTGAAAATAGAATACAGTATAATGTAGGCTAGGCTACCATATATGATATACGAAAGTGCAGGCTTGGCCTTGTTTGTTATTCAATTTCTCTTTATACTGACTTATCATGTCAATCTGCATTGAACTGCAGAATTAGCTGATACTAATAATTACTATACCATTTATGTATAAAGTATACTGTGTAGTGTAGGCTAGGCTACCATATATGTATAGATGGTACTAATTACCCTAGTGTAGGCTAGGCCATACTCGAGTTACGATTTTTTCAACAAACGATGGGTTTTTTGGAACCTAACCCCATCGTAAGTAGGGGAATACCTGTAACGAATCATTCATATACTGAGGATGTATACAGGCAATCCCCGGTTAACGGCAATCCGGTTTTATGGGGCTTATCTAGCAACGAAAATTAGCAATTTTTGGCGCATATATATACATACTGTATATAGGCAGTCCCCAGTTTACGACAGGGTTCCGTTCCTACACTGCGTTGTAAGCCGAAAATTGTCATAAGCCGAAAACCATCAAAATCCCAAGAAAACCTTACTTTTAATGCTTTGGGTATATTGAAAACGATGTAACCTGCATTTTTATTGAGTTTTTCATCAAAAAACCTCCAAATTTTTATTATTCTGCCGTTTTGTAGCCATACTTCTTCCATCGGATCGATTGGATCGACGTCGTAATTGAAATGTGTCATTAACGGGAAATCATTTCTGATGAATATATATGAAAAGTGTCAACCTCAAAACGTTGTAAGCCAGACCCATCGTGAACCCAGGGACTGTGTGTGTGTGTGTGTGTGTGTGTGTGTGTGTGTGTGTGTGTATATATATATATATATATATATATATATATATATATATATATATATATATATATATATATATATATATATATATATATATATATATATATATATATATATATATATATATATATATATATATATATATATATATATATATATATATATATATATATATATATATATATATATATATATATATATATACACACACACACACAATCTCTCTCGAACTTACACGAGGTTAGGTTCGAGCCCCTATGGTGCAAGGTGAATTTTCGCATAAGTTTGGCATGGTCTTTAAAAATGCTAATAAATGTTTATGTCCAGAGTTTAAGTACTAAATATGACTCTACTCATGCTCCCAAAGTATTAAGCTAAATTTTAAATGAACTAAAGTTAGTGTAATTTTATTTAAAATTTAGCTTATTACCCTTAAAAAGAAATACAGTAAATGGTTGACATAAGAATTGAGTACTGCACAGTTTCATGGTTTTGCATTTACAGTAGGTCTGTTAATATACTAATGTTACCCCTAATTCATGGGATGCCGTTTTCATTTTCACTTAGAGTAAAAGCCGTTTTTCTTTGCATCACTAGGCAGAACGTCATGCGTCACAGTCATAACAAAGGTACAATTCCATAAAATATCGAAAACGTACATAATGTTTGTAGAAGGTAGTACAGTACAGGTAAAATTCAATCTATTTAAAATTATATACTGTACAGGTAATGACGTACAGAAAAATAATAAGTTGTAAAAATATGTTTGGCGCTAACTCTGAATGAGAGAGAGAGAGAGAGAGAGAGAGAGAGAGAGAGAGAGAGAGATAAAGCGCATTAAAAATATTGGACTGTAATAAAAAAAAAAACAGTGCGTATGGGTACTCACCAGTGATGAATGTTGATTTGAAGGTGATGATGAATAAGCTGTGCAGTCCAATGAATGACGATGATAATGACTGCACAGCGTACTGGAGGAGTTACAGCTCCTCAGAGTCCTCCTCTTCAGATAGAGGAAACTCTTCTACCAGGACTACTGTACTTCTTTTGTATCATATTTATGTGCAAATATATAAATACAAATTTTCCATTCTGATTTTACACCTAAAAACACGTAAACTTATAAAATAGTGCTTCAAGAATTAAACACACTTTCTGCAGGGGTATCATCTTTGAAAAGTGCAGTAACTGTGAATGGGTATCACATCCTGTAAAAGTACACCAGCTGAACGTACTGTAATTACATGCACGTACAGATTGCACCAGCACTTTTCTCTGGGGTTAAAGTAATTTTCAAAGAATGACACTTTTATAACTTTTAGTTACATCTCTGATATTGCACCAACGAATCCATTTTATCAAACGAGCGCGACTGAACAACCTTATCTCAAGGTCATGTAACGACGTCCTTTGTATGATATTTATGTACAAAAATATAAATATAAATTTTCCATATTGATTTTACAGTTAAAAGCATGAAAACTTATAAATGTACTGTACTGTACTTTAAACATTAAGTAAGCATTTTCTGCAGGGGTGTCATCTTTGAAAAGTGCAGTAACTTTGCAAATGGGTACCACATCTTGTAAAAGTACACTAACTGAATGTGCTGAAATATACTTTCCATCATATTTACGTATATACAAAAATAAAAATAAACATTTTTAAACATCTAACTTACCTGGTAGTTATATATATAGCTTAAGTCCCTGACGTCACGGCAGAATTTCAAAAACTCGCGGCAATCGCCGATCGGTAGTCAGGTGAACCACCTGTGCACCCTCTACCCAGGTACCTGGAACCATTCCAACTATTCCTCAGATCTTTCCTGCCGCTGTGTCGGTAACATCGATGGAATTTCGCCAGGTAAGCCTGTGTTTTTCGCAACTTATTTTGGTGAAGTACACGTTTTTGGCATTTGTTCGATTTTTTTGGATTTTCTTATAACATATCTGACTTCATCGAGTGTGAAAATGTGTGTGGGGATGCAAGCGGCTTGCTAAAGTCTCCTTGGATCCCCACTTAGTATGTCTGAAGAACGGAATGAAAGACCGGCTCAGAAGAGCCAAGAGTACTGTTTCTCACTCTTCCAGATATTCCCAGGGAATAGTTAATTCTTTTCCCTTGATAACTATCCTATTGATCCTTCTCCCATAGTGGTAGTCTCTGAACCCCTACTGAAACAGGTAAGGACCCAATACTTAATGATTTGTTGGCTGCCATTCAGACCCTGGCCCAACAGGTAAAATCCCTCTCAGAAGACAGGGATAATATGTGATCGATAATAAGAGATCTAAAAATACAAGTGTTAATATGTTGTTAGTGCAAGTGCAGTGGAGGGTGCGACCGCTCGGTCCTGTTGTGCTCCTAGTCCTAGACCTCTTCCAAGCTCACCAACCCCTGTGAGAAGGAAAGTCGACAGACGAAGGAGGCAAGAGGCTTTAGCTACCGAAAGCAGTACCCCTCGAAGCGTACCTGTTGACGTTTCCCAGGGCGCTCACCCTCGCCATAGGAAAGGCGAGGTTAAAGTGTTTTTCGTCCATTGGTTGCTGCACGTCAACCGAGGAAGCTTTTGACCGATGTCGCAGGCGGCCAGTTCTCAAGTAACCTCTAGGTTTGACGGGACAGCGAAAGTTAAGTATGGGCGCCAGGGCGTCGGGCGTCGAAGCTGGGCGCCAGGGCGCCGGCGTCGAGAAGCTGGACGCCAGGATGTCAGACGAGAAGCTGGGCGCCTGGACGCCAAGTGTCGAAGTTAGACGCCAGGGCGTCAGGCGTCCATGAAGCTGGACGCCAAGACATTAAGCTTCAAGAAAATGGGACGCCAACACGCCAGGCGTCAAGAGACTGACGCCAGGGCGCCAGGCGTCAAGATGATATTTTGAAAGACGCCATTACTTTCGTCTTCATTAAAATCGGAAGAAGAGAATGATAATATCTCGCATTCTCCTGTGAATCCTATTGTAGAAATTTCTGAGGAAGACAATATAAAAGGCCATCAGCTTTTATCAGACTTGAAAAGGCTTATGAAGATATTTTCAGGAAATTTTTCCCAGAGAAATTTATCCTGACTGCTCCTCGTTCCCCGCCTTCAGAATTTACTCTTGTGAAGGCGTCTAAGAGGGCAGCATTTACGAAGAATGGATACTTTCGAAGGAGAAACAATGAAAGACAGCCTTTGTTTTTCCTCATATATCTGATGTCGTGTATGGATAAAGGACTGGAGATAGTTCCAACAAATCAACTGCACCTTTCTCAGCGGGACTCCTGAAGAAAGGGCCCATCTTTGCTCTTTCCTGGCTAATGGGGTCACGTCCAATCAAAATCAGAATTGATTTATACCTCTTTTTTTCCTCACCCCTTCTCTCAAGGTTTGGTATAGAGGCCTTTTCATCTTTGGCCCAGAAAACCACGTAAGATTTAAGATCTAAAACAGCAAGAAAAAGTCCTACCTCGACTTTCATCGCTAAAAAGAGTAAGGCTGAGGTTCCTGTGTTTCAGGTATTTCAGCTCTTTCATGGTAACCCTCTGATAGAGGTTCCTCTAGGGCGGGTAGATGAATGATAACTTGAAGAGGCTCTACACAGGGAAGAAGAAGGACCTGCCTTTCTTCTCCTGCAGACTGCGGTAGGAGCCGGACTGTCCAGCCTGAGTAGGCCCCCTCTAGTAACAAGACAATTCTGACCTTTCTGCCAAATGCAACGACAGAACCAAGGCAAAGGTTTTACAGCAACAAGTGTCTATGATGTTGCAAAAAGAGACCAGACAGAGAGTTCAGGATCCGAATTCCCCAGGATTCTACATTCGGTTATTCCTGATCCCCAAATACTTGGGGGGTTAGAGACCGGTGCTAGACGGGATTGCACTCAATTTTTTTTTTTGTGCAATAAACAAAGGTCACTATAGAAACGACAAAATCGGTTCTAGCAGCGGTCAGACAGCATGACTGGATGGCCTCACTGGACCTCCAGGATGCGTATTTTCACGTCCCCATGCACCCGATCTCCAAGAATTTTCTGAAGTTCGTCCACGGGAAAGGTTTTATAGTTTCGGTCTCTCTCTTTCGGCCTAAACAGACAAGGTTGACGTCTGGCTCTGGAGCCGAGACCTCTCAAGAGCAAGTTACCCAATATTGAGGGACGTCATGATAACACTTCATAGACTACAGATTGTAGCCACAGCAGCAGCCGGAGCTCTTCCCTTCCAGCCCCAAGGGTAGCTCTCCTACTAAGAACAAACATAGACAGTTCTATTCAGTCAGGATACCGGGCTGCAAGAGCGTGGCGGACAATGTGCTGCCTTCCGTTTACATCCTCCTCTTCCTCCTTCGGATTGGTACTCGTCTGCAAGGAATACCCTCCTCGGTCCATTATTGACGATGAGAAGGAAATAATTGCCGTGCAGTTGAGGCTTCCCAGCCTGTCCCCAGCAGCAGGAAGCCCGCATATAGCTTCACTATAAAATATGCAGCAGACTTTGTCTTCCCAGCTGCAAGCGTGACAACCAGGAAAACAGAAGAATGATAATAGACGTCCAACTAAAGCTTCTAGACGTCCAGAAGTTTAAGACGCTGAACGTAGTGAATGAAACTCTAGACGCTGGATGCAGTGGCGTCAAGCATCTAGGAGTGAAATACCATGATGACAAGCGTCAATGAACCCAAGGCGTCAAGCGCCGAGGCATTGGGCGTCAGGGCGTCAGGCTTCAAGATATTGGAAGCCAAGACGTGGAGTTGGCTCAGGACGCAAGATGCACTGGCATCAAGCGTCTAACAAAGAATTAGGTCTACTGATAAACAGATAGAAATCTCAGCCGATCCCATCCCAAGAGGTTCTATGCCTTAGGATGAAGATTCAGAGTCAGGATTTTCGGGCTTTTCCGTTTATTATAAAGACAGGACAAGCCTCAAGAAAATTTCAGAACTTTATAAAGAGACAGTCATGCTTGGCAAAGGAATGGATGAGTCTGCTGGGAACCCTTTCCTCGCTGGAACGGTTTGTCTCCTTTGAGAGGTTAATTCTATGCCCGTTACAGTTTCATCTAAATCGGAACTGGGACAAGGAAATAGAACTGGAGACCAATTGCATCCCCATTTCGGAACCAATAAGACCGTATTTGTAGTGGTGGAACGTCCCCGTCAAGCTCCAGGAGGTCCCTTCTCTATATTAGAGGAACCCAGACCTAGTGTTGTTATCCGACGCGTCGGACTCAGTATGGGGAGCAACACGAGGGAAATAAAAAGTCTCGGGCTCCTGGACCAGAGAGCAGGAGGATTTAAACATCAATTAGAAGGAATTAACTGCAATCCTTCTAGCTCTCAGGGAGTTCGAACACAGTGGGGAACAAAGAGGTGCAGGTCAACACCGACAACACGGCAGCGTTGGCCTACATCAGCAAACAAGGGGGCACTCACTCCAGGTCTCTATACGAGACAATAAGAGAATCTCTTCTTTGGGCAAAGGAGGAGAATGTAAAACTAGTAACCCACTTTATCCAAGGGGAAAAAATGTGAGGGCGGACATTCTGAGCAGGAAATAAAGTCCTCTCAAAGAGAATGAACGCTACATCAGGACTTTGGGGATGTCCTTGCATAGATCTCTTCGCCACAGCGCAAACGAAGAGGTTGGACACTTACTGCTCTCCAGTACCAGATCCCGGGGCTATATACATAGATGCGTTCCTGGTGGACTGGTCCAACTTGGACGTGTATGCATTTCCCTATTTCAAGATAATACACAGGGTACTGAAAAATTTGTGTCACATGAGAGGACCGGAATGACCCTTGTGGCCCCTTACTAAGCGACAAGAGATTGGTTCCCAGAAGTACTGGATTGGATGGTGGACATTCCGAGTAGCCTACCTCAGAGAGTAGATCTACTCAAACAACCCCACTTGGAAAGATATTACCAAAACCTACAAGCGCTACTAGTAACTGCTTTTGGACTATCGGAAAACTCACAAGAGCCAGAAGTTTTTTGAAGGAGGCAGCTGGCGCTTATCGCAAATCAAGGAGGTTATCCACCATTAAGGTATACCAATCCAAGTGGGAGGTATTTAGAGGATGGTGCAAGGACAACCATGTGTCCTCTTCCAATATTTCTGTAACCCAAATTTGTATATAGAGAACTCACCAGCATGGAACCTAGACGTGGTCCTGAGGTTCCTCATGGGGAGTAGGGAGATCCCTTGCAGAGGGCATCTTTAAAGGACCTCACCATGAAAACTCTTTTCTTGGTCAGTTTGGCTTCAGTAAAAGAGTTAGTGAGATACATGCTCTCAGCAAGAATATAGATTTTATAAAAGGCAAGGCAATCTGCTCACTGCAACTAGGCTTCCTTGCAAAAAAATGAATACTCATCACAACCCTAGCCCAGAACGTTCGAGATTCGAACCTAACGGACATAACAGGGAGGAGAGAGAGAGTCCTATTCCGGTAAGGGTTCTAAGGCTCTACCTGGATAGGACAAAGGACTTTAGAAGGAATTCAGAAGGGCTTTGGTGCTCAGTCAAAAAGCTCTCTGTATAGATGTCGAAGAATGCTCTGTTTTATTTTATCAGACAGTTGATAAAAGAAGCAAATATGGAATGTAGAGATAGACTACAAGATTCTGAAAGTAAAGACGACGAGGTCAGGGCAGTAGCAACCTCTGTAGCTCTTAAACAGAACAGGTCCCTGCAGAGTATCTTGGACACGACCTTCTGGAGAAGCAAGTTAGTATTTGCCTCTCACTATCTAAAACAAGTCAAGACATTATTTTCTTAAGATTGCTATACGCTGTGCCCGTTTATAGCATCTAATTCAGTAATGGGAGAGGGAATACCCTACAATCCCATAAACCAATACCCTTTTTCTTACCTTGGAATTGAGAATTTTTATGGTTGTTTGTGAAGACTGGGCGCAGTCTTCCATAATCATTGGGATGAAAGTTCCTTGGTAGAGCCCGGAACAAGGGTATTGAGAGGAGGTCTAGTCACATAGAGGTTATACACCGGTTTGACAGCCCTAGAGATTTTCAGCCCCTGGGTGGATCGCTGGATCTCTTAAGGAATGCAGACATAATGAGAGGAGTTCATTGAAGTCAGCTTCCTTAATCCAATCCTATAAAATAATACCCTTTGTTCTTGCCTTGGAATGGTTGAAATTTGATGGTTGTTTGTGAAGATTGAACGCAGTCTTCCACAATCATTGATTTTAGTCAGATGATCATTTTGTTCCTTGGTGATGCCCGGAACAAGGGTATTATAGGTTGTCTGTCACATAGAGGTTGGTACACGGTTGGCAGCTCCTAGAGGTCTTCAGCCCCCTGAGTGGATCGCTGGACCTCTTAAGGAATACAGACATAATGAGGCGGAGTTTATTGAACTCAGCTTCCTTAATCCAATTCCATAAAACAATACCCTTTGTTCTTACCTTGGAATGGTTGAAATTTTATGGTTGTTTGTGAAGATTGAACGCAGTCTTCCACAATCATTGATTTTAGTCAGATGATCATTTTGTTCCTTGGTGGCGCCCGGAACAAGGGTATTATAGGTTGTCTGTCACATAGAGGTTGGTACACCGGTTGGCAGCTCCTAGAGGTCTTCAGCCCCTGAGTGGATCGCTGGACCTCTTAAGGAAAGCAGACAAAATGAGGGAGTTCATTGAAGTCAGCTTCCTTAATCCAGGTAAGGACCTTAAGTTGGTTTATTAACCCTTAAGCAAATTCCAACGATGTTGGCTGTCTCTGACCCTCCACCAAAGGTGTCAATCAGCTATATATATAACTACCAGGTAAGTTAGATGTTTAAAAATATTTTCATAATAAAATAAATTTTTGAACATACTTACCTGGTAGTTATATATAATTAAATTCCCACCCTCCTCCCCTCTAGAGACTAGGGGCATGGAAGATCTGAGGAATAGTTGGAATGGTTCCAGGTACCTGGGTAGAGGGCGCACAGGTGGTTCACCTGACTACCGATCGGCGATTGCCGCGAGTTTTTGAAATTCTGCCGTGACGTCAGGGACTTAAGCTATATATATAACTACCAGGTAAGTATGTTCAAAAATTTATTTTATTATGAAAATATCATTTTTCATACAGATTTGACACAAAAGCATGAAATGCAATTTTCATACAGATTTTACACATAAAAGCATGAAAACTTATAAATTACTTCAAAAATTAAACATAACCACTTTTGCAGGGTTTCTCAAGAATTTTGCGTGTCTGTGAAAAAATTGCATATGCCAGTTAGTTAGGTTCCAGTGAAAAGTTCGTGTGTGTGAATTCGCGCAACACAAATCGTGTAAGATCATTTATGACTGTATATATATATATATATATATATATATATATATATATATATATATATATATATATATATATATATATATATATATATATATATATATATATATATATATATATATATATATATATATATATATATATATATATACACACACACACACACACACACACACACACACACACACACACACACAGTAGGGTCCCCAGTTATGCAAGAATTTGGTCGATCCACGGCCTCACAGACCTGGAAAATCTCAGATTTCGATACACTGCACATACCTTATGCGAATAATTCCATTCATTGCCAAGGCAAACATCAACTTACCCAGTAAAAACTTTTTACTATCCATTTTCAATACTTTCTATGTACTATATTGTATTTTTTTCCAATATGAAATTGTTCTTATGGATAAATAAAACATTAAAAAGATTTTAAAGTTTTGATAACTTAAAAAACTTTTAAAATTACACCCAGGATGGTGACAACTCCACACACAAACAACGCCACCATTGGGTGCAAGCGTGTACTGTACTATACAGTCATTTCCTGGTGTCAAAATCTAAAAGCCTTTTGGAAGGAATTTCCTCTACCCTTTCTCTGCCAAAAAACCTTCGAACTCCTCTATTTCATCCTCTGTGAAGAGTTCTTCTGCAAAAGGAAGGTTTTGAAAACCGTTTGAGGTTTCAGGGACTGGCGGATCATTGGTGTCTTCACTCCCATTAGGTGTAACAAATTTGGTTATGAGCGCCTGTCTCAGTTTGTTTTGTTTCAGGATGTAAAGATCCGAATAAAATCTAAATGCTTGGTTGGCACTCTGAGCCATCTCAGCCTTCCTAACCTTGCAAATCTGTAATGAAAAATGAAAAAGAAACATTAAAAATTGAACTTGATATGACAGTTTCTAAAGTTTAGATCGAATGATTCTCTCTCTCTCTTTCTCTCTCTCTCGCTCTCTCTCTCTCTCTCTCTCTCTTCTCTCTTAATCATCTTTCTGTTAACCTTTTTCATCAAAATCTATTTCAACAATTGAAAAAAATAAATGAATAAATGCCAAAAGTTAGTCAAATCAAGTTAACCTAGACAGAAAAAGTTCTTACTTCATGTTCAGCAATGACAGATTTCAGGTTGTCAACTGCTGCCAAAATGGAGGATATGGCACACAATGAAAGCTCCTTAAGAGTAGCATCCTCATCTGTTGGCTGCTGCCGAGGTTCTTGTTGAAGAGTGTCCTCAACTGCAGCGGCACTCATTATGTCTTCCTTCGTTGCTGCTTCCCCTTCGGCATGGATTTCTAGGAGCTCGTCCTCAGCAACGTCACCAAAACCTGTGAAAAAAACCAAACACTTTGAATGAAATTTTGAATACAAACATTTTGAATGAAATTTTGAGTAAGATTAAATAAAAGTTAGGTCAAATATTCTAAGATTAATTTTGATGCTATGGTACCTCTGACAAAATGTAAAGGGGTTATTCTAAAAGAAATCAGGAAAAAATATGAAAAATCGTTAACTGTAACACACCTGGGACGAGACAAGCTTTGTGCACAGCAGCTGAAAGAACATCAGCTGATCGCTGGATTGGTTGAGCAGAGACGCTCGGAGTGACGAGGTGGGGGACCAGCTTCAACCAAACATGCCTCACAATTGCCTCATTTATGTTTCCCCCTGCTGCCATAAGGTGGTCTATGGCATGCCTGACGGTAAATTGCCACCAGTACTGGTGCACTGAGAGGAAGTCCTTGTTCTCTTCCTCCTCCATCGGCTCATCATCCACATCGGAATCTTCTTCAATTGATATCTGTTGAAGCTCCACGTTAGACTCTGTACATTTCCGAAAATCTCGGAAAACGGTCGGGGCGGGGGGGCCGGCCTTGGCAGCCAGGCAACCTCTTCTCAGGGGCCTCCTCTCGCTTCGTAGGGCAGTTCCTCGAGCAAGAGGAGTCTCCTCTACTAATCATCTTTGCTTTTTCGTTCAGGTTGATAGTGAGCATCGTAGGTGCATTAGTAGTTGGCTAGATATCTCAGTTGGGATATCTTTGCCTGAAGGAGTCCCTCATTCTTAGTGTTGCTTCAAGATCGACCACACTACCTGGTTGGAATGGCATAGATCCACATCAGGTTCATTCTGACTCTGTTCCCACTGATGTGGATCGATCACTGCCATTGCTGGCCTTTGTGTATGCTGTGGCACTGCCTCTGGCATATCTGTGGTCCATCTGCTCCTCCTGTGTTTTCTGTGTTATTGCTCCTGTTGACTCGGTGACAAGTCTCTGGGCGTCTCCTCCTGGTCTCCTGCCCCAGCTATCCTGATCGCTCCTGTTGCTGCTGGTGACGTTCATGTGACATTCCTGGCTGTTGCTGTAGCCCCTGCCTTCTGAACCACTTCCATAGCTCCTGCATCGGCTGTCCTAATTGTGCCTGCTGCTTCTCCTGGTGGTCGTGTCTTGGGCCGCTTTCGTTGTGAACCTGCCTAGCTGCCCTGAAGGTTACGATGTTTCGTGTACACCATCCTGTAGAAGATGTCAGGGTAGCTGCCATCTTCAGGTTATCTTCGATTTTGTCTTCTGCTGCCTTTTCCCTTCCTCTCCCGAGGTTTGAGGGGGTCCCAGGAAACCGGATAGACCTCCGTTGCTCAAAGGAGAGGAAGGCTGCTTCTTCCCTCTTGAAATCCTTGGGACGTTGAGGGACTGCCTCCTTCCAAGGAGGCAGTGGGTCTTTCGTTGGCTCTTCCCAACCTTTGGGTTAGGGAACCGATTCGCATACCCCTTGGTTTTGTGTTTCAGGAGCTGTGGGTGCACAGACCTCTGTTTGCACTCCCATTCCAAGTCCTAGAGGTTCTGCCTCTTAGATGGGTGCTGCTTCGGGCGCTTGTTCACGAGCCGCTGTGAGTGCACTAGATTCTGTGGAATATTGAGTATCCTGATCTGGTCTGGAGAATATTCTCCTGGGCCCAGTTCAGGAGCAGCGTGAGAGAAAGGGCTGAGGCACCCAGGTGTCTCGGCTCTTCCTGCCAGCACTAAAAGCGCTCCCTGAGTGCTAACCAGTGCTCGGTCGGGTTCCCAGCCCGTTGTCTCGATCCTAGTGGTTCGAACACCAGAAGAAGCAGGGAAGAGGTTCCTTTCGGGAGTCCTGTGGGACTTCTAAGGGACTGCCTCTCTTCTGAGAGACAATTTTCTCTCGCTGGCCCTTTCTGCCCTCGGGCAGGAACCGTTCGCATACTCCTCTGGGGTCTCGCATTTCGCGGGCCGTGAGAGCACGGCCTCTAGAGGCTGCGCCCTCATGGCCAGTCTTAGAAGTCTTCATCTCAGACTGGTTCTGTGCTTGGCTCTTTTCAATTTCTTACAAAACCAAAAGCAGCCGCTCCCGATCTTTGGGAGTCTCATAGGTCGCTCGAATTTTTTATGAATCACGAGTGTTCTCCTGGCAAGAGGCACAGGACGAGAGAAAGTGCCGAGACCCTGGTGTCTTGGTGCCAAGATGCCCAGGTGTCTTGGTACTGCCTGCCAACTGCTTCAGGTGCTTGGCTGGGTTTCATCCTCGTGTCTTAACCGTAGGGTTCGAGCATGCAGGATAGCAGATACAGAATTCCCCCTTCAAACTTTCTTCTCGAGAGGCCTCAGCCTTGAAGGAGTTAAGAGTTCGGGAAATTAGAGCTTGTTCATGGCAGACGAGTTTGCCCTGTCCAGTGCATGATCGGCTCGGTTCGCTCAACTTGCTTGGCTTGCTCGTCCCACCCAGCCCCTGGTCGCGTTCACGAGACTGGCTCTGCTCTGCTCGCCTTGCTCCATAGTCCACCACTTACCACCCAGTCTGGATTGCGTTTGTGTGATCAGCTCAGTTCGGCTCGGCTCAGCTCGGCCCCACTGAGTTTTTCCGAATCAGGTTCTCGGCACTGTTTGAATGAACTTTCTGCTCTTCTCAGGAAAGTGCTTTGCCACAGCACAAGTGCTCTTCTTCCCCCATGTGGCAATCATCTCCTTCGGTTGACTATCGCTCACTGTCCGCCTCTCCTGCTGGTCTGCTTGGCACAGGTAGGTGTACTCTTTCTCCTCACCTGTTCCCTTTTCCTCTCGGGTGTTCCCAGAGCCGCGAGATGGGCAGACAGAGCTCCAATGAATTTGTCTTTTTGGAGTTCGGCTGCCTGGCGTGCTTTCGGTGCCGGTCCACGATTGTCTCGTAGTACAACCAGTTAGCCGAGGAGGGTTACTTGGGGTGTGTCAAGGTCTCCCTTTAGGGAGAGAGGTACAGGAGTTTCACGCTTCGGAAGCAGCGAGGGTCTTCCTCTTCAAGTTGCGACCGCCCTTGTTTCTCGGAGAACTTTGCGCCGATTCTTCAGTGCGAGGATCCCTGGGACATGACCAGGGCTCCCCAAGTGAATAATCTTGATCACATGCAACCCTTGCAGTTCCCAAGGGGGCTGAGATTCTCGGGGGCTGCTGCAGTCCTTACTTGCGAGAGCGTTCTCGACAGATGAATAGTTTTCTTCAGACAAGGTGTTCATTCAGGTCGAGACACCAAACTCCTCCCCCGCATCAACAGAGTACGAATTCTTCTTGCCTCAGAGGGGTCTTGCCGACTGCAGGTTGTTCTGACTCTGCTTCATCCGGACTGGGTTCTCTCTCTGTTTCTTGCCGTGAAGGGTATTCTCTTCCGCAACGAGAGGCTGCGATCTTGGAGGACACCTCTTGGTTTCCTCCAGAGTCTCCTGGTGGATCCACGATCCTTCACTTTTAGGCTTTCTCTCTTTGGATACGACCATTCCTGTTCTGGAGACTGGTCCTGTCCGGCGGTGGGTCTTCCTACACCAGGCAGCAATCTGTGGGCAATTCTGGATCTAAGAAGAAGGACTTTGTCTAATTCGGATCACCGATTTCGTAAGTCCCGGGTTGGCTCGACCCGTAAGAACAAACCTTAACTCAATTCTGCCTTTCTCTTTCAGAGATTTGCCAGATACTGCGTTGATCAAGGTTCGTACCAGGGCACTGCCTTGTCCTTCAGACAATGGCCAAGACCTTTGGGTCTTAGTCATCTTGGCTCAACCTTAAGTTCAAGCCAGCCTCCTCGACTCCTAAGAAGTCCCAGGCTTTGGAAGAAGATTGCTGAAACACACAGCCCTCTTCTTCCCTTCTGGGAAAGTGTGCATAACTGTGTCTCTCTCCACCCTCTTTTCCATAAGGAAGGAGGGCAGAAGGGAAGAGAGGAAGAAATATCGACCAGGCAGAAGTTCTCCTACTGCAGATACCTGGATGAAATGATACTTGTCAAGTCTCTGGACCTGGCAGTGACATTGCCGAGACCTGGGAATGAATTCCTTCAGGAGAAGTATCTATTTCCCTTAGGTCTCGGCAATTCTTTTCATCAAACTTCCATCCCGCTTCCTCTCCCGTGCTCCCAATTCTGGAAATGCCAGCCCGGCTAGAGCCATTGTCTTGGTATCCTGTCATCTTGCAGAAGCTTCCCCATGGTGGAGAATGAAGGAGGTCTGCTTCCAGTCATCCATCCTTCTTTCCTCTTTGAAGTATGAGGAAAGAGTTAGGCTAATGCTTGATTGAAGGAACCTTCGAATATTCTTGCATATTCTCCTCACATCGTGTGTTTACTCTCAGATTCACTGATCGAGGAATAGGCGCATACCTGTAAGACTTTGTCTTGAAGGGATGTGACCGAGACGATTGATACCTTCTCATCAACATCCAGAGATCAAGGCAGCCTTTTGGCCTCCCGAGAATTTCAGGATGAGTTTTGCAACACTCAGTGGTTTCATTGAACACCAACACCACAGTAGTGGCGTACGTCAACAAACGAGAGGGAGTCATTTTATACTCGTTTCATCTGTCAGCATGTGCAGGTACTCAAGTGTTCTATAGAGCACTCACTAGCTCAGTTAGCCAGATACATTTCCGGTGGGGATGTATTGGTAGGTGAGCTCGGCTTCGGGTTTGAGTGATCGGGACGGAACATGCTCTTCACTCTTTTCTTCGCTCCTTCATACCAGACCCATGGACCTGTACGGTGAGGCGTGTTCTCTGTATGGGAAGCATCAATATCTACATTTTTCCCGCCGTATTCGTCTGTTTCACAAGGGGTTCACAAGCATTGCTCACCCTGAGTTACAGACAAATGCTGGAAGACTTCGCCTATCGCCCGACTTATAGCTCTGCTTCCAAGGCATCGAGAAGAGCTCTCTTGATCCAACCTCCTGTAGCAGCTACACAAGAAGCGGTTCTTCAGGCAGTACATCCCTGTGTGTTCAGGATTGGGAGACTTCCCAGCTTTCCTTGCAAGCATAGGCTTTCTCGCCAAGCAGCAACGGATATAGCTGGATATCTCTTGAAGTCCTCTGCTACACTGTTCCAGGGACTGGATCCGTCTTCGCTGGTTGGTGTCGTTGACAGAACTTCTTCTTGGGTCAGAGTCGCTCTTCAAGTCAGGACTATCTTGTCTTTTCCGCCGAGGATTGCTTCTTTCCGTTTCAGTTGTGAAGAACGTAGGCCCTTGCGACCTAGTCCTCTATCTGGAGTAGCCTCTTTCTCCTCAGTCAAGATTTAGCTACTGATGAGAAGCTTCTTTAGTCTTACTATCCCAGGGAACTGTTCCCTGAGTGGCATGTGACTCTTGTTTAGGGTTCTTGTCTCATGCTCTGCACGCACCCTTCGGGAGTCGTTGGACAGAGATGTGTCGTCTTAGGACCATCTCTCCTCTTGCTCCAACCTTGACATAGATGGAAGAACAGGTGAAGGGATCATTACCTCGACTTCTTCTCGGATGTCGTAAGTGGACTCCGAATCCTCAGCATCTATTGTCAGGTTCGAGTCTTTCTTGTTCCCCTCCTCCTTGGACCTTGTATCGATGATCCAGATCAGTCATTACTTTGTCCTATTAGGGAGCTGCGGTACTTTCCGAAAAGACTCGACATTCCTAACCTGGATGTCGTCAATGTTTTCACTAGTACTATCTCTTCCAAGGAAGAAGTGTCTAAGGACACATCTTTCTCCTGGCTTCGTAAAGCGATCGAAGGAGGTACTCGGCAGCTGGTGACAACGATACCAGTACTTTCCACCCGAGAGCTCACAAAGTCAGTGGCTTGGTCCATCCCTCACATTCCGGAAGTTTCTGTCGGTCTGAAAGCAAGATGTTGTCTCATAGACCACACTCTTGTCTTCTTCCTGTGGTCTTGCCCACAGGCCCTTGGAACCATTCTTCCTTGGTTTTGTGGTGGCTGCTCAACAAGTTGTGTTTTCTTACCTGGCGCCTTCAAGAGGACAGGTAGCATCTTGCCTAAGGTGTTGGTTCTGGAAGTGAGAAGGATCCCAAGAGTGACTGGCCTCTCCTCCTCCCCCTTCCTCGTCCTCTTACTTCTCCTTCGGAATGAGAGTAGGACTCGAACCGACTCTTGCTGGATCTTGCGTCTGATGCGGTTTGACTACACTTCGATCACCCGTTCTATTTTTCTTCTGGAATCATAGAAGCAATTCCACTCCTTCTTCTAGCAAGGGGAGGAAGGAGACTCTGGCAATAAGGAAAACCCTACCTCGGGTTTTCCTTACTCCTTCCCAGCCTATTTCGTGTGAATTACATTTCCCCACTCATGCGAAAAGATCCAGTATCTGACATTTGATCTTGCAGTTCCTACACTCCGATCAATATGTCAGAGGCACGGTACTCCTCCTCACTCTTTCGACCAGGAGGAGTAGCCCAGGTGTGCAGAACTCCAGTCAGTTCAAGAGTCTAACTCAGATTCCTCCCTCCAATCAGTGAGTCTTCCTAATATAAAGGACTGATGGTTTGTATATCGTGTCAGAACAAATCACAATTTTTTAAAGTAAATTGTATTTTTCCTAACCATACAAACCTGAGGTCCTTTACATTACATTTTTATGCCTGCCTCATGCCACCCCTCAATCTGAACCTGGGCCAAAAGGCAAGCTGCAATGTTTACATCCAGGCAGGCAGGTATTCCCGCCTACCTTGTGGTAGTTACTGCCTAACCCCCTTGTTCAAGAGTTTAACAACCGTGTCCAGCTTTGCCATAAGTCATTCCTAATGTAAAGGACCTCAGGTTTGTATAGTTAGGAAAAAAGGGATTTTAATAGTGGCTACCACTCACCCCTTAGTGCATACCGACACCATTGTGGTGATCGATCCAGGGGTAGTAACCCTGGCATTATGGATTGCTTTTTTCTCTGGTATATTTAGCAATATTTATACCTAGAAATGTGTGCTATTGGAACCATTTCACTGGGTGACACAGGTCGAGCCCAGAAATACAATTTGCTTTTAAAAATTGTGATATTTAACTAAAGAACTTTGGCTTCTAGGCCTATTTATTAGTTAAAAGCTAACTCAGATGTAATATACATTATCAGTGGTATGTACCAAAACCGAGACAGGCATAGAAAGCCTAGCATAGTGTAATCTACTGAAAATACATCTCGCACTATACATGATGTATATGATGAAATCATGATTTTAGGCAAAATTTTAATGATCACATGATACACAAGATCAGAAGATACACGAGCACAGTAAATACGCAAATTACAGTTCTTGTGTATGCTGTAAATTTTTTAGTTTCACAGAATGTTTTTGTTGGAATTTAACTGTACTTGGGTATTTACGGAACAAGCTTCAGTTCTGAAATCCAAAAAAATCGAAAAACTGAAACATGGAGCCACCTTCATAGCTGCTCAAGAAGTAATGGCTGCTGATTCAAAAACGTCCCAGACCATGGAATGCCGAATTTTCAAGGTTGGACCATAGCAAACTACAGAACATAAGAAAAATATGTAGTGAACTTTTTTATCCTGCTCATATATTTTGGAAGAGGCTTTGCAAAAGTATTAGGGAGAAAGAAGGACATAAGAACACCCATTGCATGCTTTATTTCACCAGCTGCAATTCTGTCAAATTACAGTAATGTCAAAAATTTTTAGTGTTAACTTAATCTTTTCATATAACAAGAAAACATACGTAATATTTTCATATAACACTAGAAAACATACATATAAGAAATTGTCCACACCATAGTAACAACATTCTTTATTGAATCCCTTGTATGGATTGTGATTCACTGCATTTGAGCCAGTTCTGATTGTTCATTCTCGGCTCACAGAAGGACCTCACCCTGTGGGAAGAAGTGAAGATGCTGTGGGTGTCTTCTACCCCTCTTCCCACTGAACCGGTTCATTCACCAGAACCAGCCCTAGATTGGGGGTTGGGATTTGAGGGCTGTGTATGCTCAATACCTACCCATCGGTCCTCCCACATTGTAGAAGTTCCTGTCTGGGCAGGAACAACCCACTCAGCAGTGACACATCATTCTGGTTCATCTGTCACCATTGTAGATTCAGTCCCTCAGGCGGCTTCACCTTCGCACTTTTATGCGGAGGATGAAGGTGGATGTGTCTCATGTGAGAGGTCCATCTCTCTCTCTCATCTTCCTCTTCAGAGGAAGTGAGGAGAGAGCTAACTTGGTAGCTAGACGACAGGAACCTCTCTTTATGAGTGCCAGTGGACACTCTCCATCCCTAGGTGCTCTTGTCTTTTGGACATATCTGCTAAGGATAGAATGCACACCTGAAAGAATGTTCATACAGGAGTGTGGGACCAGAATGACAGACACCTCCACATCAGTGGCCTGAAGCTCAAGGTGACTTTTTTATCCGAAACCAGCGGGAGTTTTGGACCCAAATAGTGGGACACTCTGTGGTGTTGACAAGCAGCAACACTACAGTAATAACATACGTCAACAAGTAGGGAGGACTGAGGTACTACCAACCGCAAGGCTGATAGTGCAGGTACCCGAGTGGGCAGTAGCACACTTGGTGGAGCTGTCAGCTAGGTACATTCTGGGGTCTTGGATCAGGTGGCAAACAAGTTCAGTCACCAGAGTCTGCTGATAGGGACGGAATCCCTACACCTAGACATTGCGGAGAGACTCCCCAAATTATGGGGAGTCCCAGCCATGAGCTCTTTAACCAGTACGACAGAAGTAACCAGAGTACAGCTCATTTGTGCTGGACTGTGGATTGCAATGGAGAATGTTTTTCCATCACCCAGGGGACATTTTAGAGGCTGATGCCTTCCTCTCTGATTTTGTCTGTTTCAGTAGGTGATCAACAGGCTTTGATCACCCTGAATTTCAGTTTGACTCTGGTGGCACCCAGTGGCCACACATCGAGTGGTTCCCGGTCCTGCTGGCGCTGTTTTATGAGAAGATTCTCCCATGGCACAACCTTCTTTACCAGCCGCATGTGAGAGGTATTACCAGGCAGTGGAGGTGATGACGCTTCACACCTGGAGACTATCCAACATCTGCAAGTGAGAGGATTTTTTCTCAACGCATAACAAGGAGATGCCTGGATACTTGCAGAATATTCAGCAGCTGTGTTCCAGGGGAAATGAACCATCTTCTGTAGTTGGTGTAGTTGACGGGGTATCTCTCCAATCAGAACTGCTATGCAGCAGATAGTGGACTTTCTCACCCTTCACTATGAGAAGCTTCTCTTTGTCTTGGCCATTAAGGGCAATAGAGCTGCCCCGGGCCCAGTCCTTTGGTTGAAGGAAATAGATCTCGTCCTTGAGAGGGACCTATAATTCTGAGAAGTCTCTGAAAGTCTTGCCCATCCGGGGAACTCAGGCCCCCGAGTCATTTGCAGTTCTCATCTTCAGGAGCATAGCTCATACACTGTACAAACTGTTGATGGGTCGTTGGACAGAGTTCTTAGACAGAGTTCTAACTCTAAGAGTGTTATTATTTCCTTTACTCTTCTTTGCTACTTTGTCCGATTAGAGTGCTGCGGTACTACCTTCAGAGAACTCAGTGTCTCAGGCCTGAGCGTCGACACCACCTCGTTAGTACCAGCTTGGCCATGGCAGAGGTGTCCAATATCACATCCTCGAGCTTCGTGATACAGCAACAGTTTGGCTCTTTATTTGATGAGTTAAATGGGTGAAAGATCACAATCTGGAAGAACCTGTCGGTTCACAAGATAATACATGCAAGTATGTGGTCATGCCAGACCACATTTATCTCATATTATCTTCAGGACTTGCCCATAAGAATTTGGACACACTTTTCTTTGGACTTTGTGGTGGCTGCCCAACAAGTTGTGTGGTTCATCCGGCTCCCTTAGGGGACATGTGCATCTCACCTAAGCTGTTTGGTAAGTGGGACAGAAGGGGTGTGAGTGACTGATATCCTCCCTTTTCTCTCATTTACCTGTCTCTCTCTCTCTTTAGACAAAGAAACAGGTAGCGAGCCATCACATGCTGGACAGACATTTTTGTGGGTGACCACATGATGAGGGCTTCCTGTCCTTCATCCTACCTAGATGGTTTGGATGCATGTCCCCCCTTCTCTCTAGGCAAGGGGAGAGAGAGATGGACAATAATACAAACCTGTTGGTCTTATTAGCAAGTTTTATTGTCTCCTACACTCTTGGGTTCTTCCGAGCTTTTTTTTTTTTTTTTTTAAAGTAATGACGCAACTCATTACTTAAAACCCAGATGCCTAGCAGCTACAATATCACATATGTCCAACAAGGTAGAGGTGCTCAGTGTCCGAGTGCTCACCTGTGCCCGCATGTCTACCTGTGTCCTTGCATCCACCTGTCTGTTTGGCACCAGCCTGCTAGTGTCTGGTGCCAGTTCCTCTTTGGCTTGGCACCTGACTTTTTAAGAACACGCAATTGTTTTTTCTTGTGCACCAGTTCCGATTGAACAGGGAGCAAGTCTACCCAGAGGAGGACATCTGTGTTCCAAGTCTTTGAGCTTTCCTTCGGTTCTTTC
The DNA here is from genome assembly GCF_040412425.1 of Macrobrachium rosenbergii. Classification (NCBI taxonomy): domain Eukaryota; kingdom Metazoa; phylum Arthropoda; class Malacostraca; order Decapoda; family Palaemonidae; genus Macrobrachium; species Macrobrachium rosenbergii. Next base: position 8,516,990 of record NC_089744.1, read on the forward strand.
CTAGAAGTCTTTCAAGATTGAAACTGGGCTTTTGTTTAAAGGAGTAAGACAGGTGTCTTTTTTGTCTTTCCTCCCTCTAGTGCCTAGATGGATCTAGGCCTGCCTGTCAAGTTATTGGAAGCCCTAATTTTCTTGACTGATAGCAGGAGCACTGGCTAGAGTCCTCCTTTGGGTTTTCAGTCTCATCTCTTGGAATTTTGGGCTTTTCCCTCTGCCATAGAATCACTGCCGCCTTCATACGGTCCGAATTCTAGCCCCTTTTCCCCTCCTTGCTTGAGACCTTAGGGGTTGAACATACTCTAGACTCTGGTGCCCACCAAGAAATTAGCCTGGTTGGACATGGACAATCTTTATATGAGTTTTTTTTTTTTGCAACTCATCCTCCAGTTTTCTTCCAATTCTGAGGTTTCTGGCGAAGACTGAAAATGCCATAAAATTCTTCATGGCCACTGAAGATGATTGCTGTACTCCACTTCCTGTCATTGGTAAGGAAGCTAGCCTTTCACATCCTTATTGCAGTTTCGTTCTTTGTTGAACAACCTTAATTGGGCTCCAAACAGAAGAGAAGCGCCTTGTACCTTCTAAGACGTTCTTTCCTGTGCGGCACCAATTCCGAAATACCTGGGTCCATTCTTGAGCTCCTGCCACCAACTTCCTAGCTTATGGCACTGTCTACCAAGCACCCGGCGCCTGTTCCAGAGCGCTCGACAATATCTTTCTAGTGCTCGGATGCCGCCGCCAAGCGCCTAACTTCCGCTCACGTTGCCAAGGCTTTTGCGGTTGTGGAATTCTTCAAGCCTGTCATAACTGTTCCAAATATTATTTTCCACCACAAACGGTTCTGCACGTTTTCGTTCAGTGTGAAGGTGACGTCGAAGTCCATGCAAGGCGTGATCAAGTTCAGTAATGTTGAGTCTCTATGGATATCGACATGTCTTCACGGCTGTCTTAGAGTCTGCAGAGTCAACAGTTAGTCCGCAAGGTTGTTTGCAATTTTGCATGTGGATCTACAAGTTCACTTATTTCTCTGCGAGTCCACATGGTCATCAGCGAAAGGCATATCCCACAGCCCCTTTTTTCCTTCGATTAGAAGATGAAGTTCAAAAAGGGACGAACCAGACAGCCCCTTCCTTCAGTCTTCATGGCCATTGAATGAAAACCTTAGAGATGCAGGAAGCACCCTTCCTTGTCCCCGCCAGACTCTGGGAGTGTCTTAGACCCTTCTTATGGGACAGGGTCTTCCCAGCTCAAGGATCTGTGCTTTGGCCTCTTTACAGCATAAATCTTCCATGGAGTCATCGCTCCTCTTGTATTTGACATTGCTTTTTTTTCAGGGTATGAGTATCGGTCCTCACCTGGACGAATGGCTTCTTTGATCCCCTTCAATGGAAATGCTCGAAGGTTTTTGGTCTCAAGTCCACTGAGGGCAGGGAAACTCAGGCGGACACCTTTGTTTTTTCTCACAGCCCCGAATCAAGTCAGAACTACGGTGGTAGCTGTCCAAACATTAATTTTGGAAGGGAAGTTCCTTCATCCTTGAGCCTAAACCTAGTTTTCAACATCTCAGATCGAGGTTGGGGAGCCCTCCTGAGGAACCTGGGGATTTTCCAGGACGTGGTCCCCAGATGGATGGATCCTTCACTTCTTTCTTGTAGAGCTAGAAGTTTTTTACATAAAGTTCAATGCTTTTTGAGCGTAATACACTCCTGGACTGTGGTAGCCACTCAGATAAGACCACAGTTCCAACATATTTTTGTAAGCAGGAGCTGTCCCATGTCTCCCCACCTCCAAATAGTAAGAATCCTTTTTCTGTGGACAGATCATCAAGTCTTCTAGTAAATCGGTTCGTTCAGGGAACTAAAGTCCTAGCAGACGTACTGAACTGTCAGAAGCACGCTGTTTTCATCATGGACCTTCAATCACTTGGTTTCTGAGGTCTGTGGAATCTGTGGGGCAGGCCCTTTTTGAACCTGTTTATCCCTTCAAGGAATTTTTGTTTAACTTTTTTTTTTCTTTTTTTTCCATACCATCCATATAGCATGCTCAACAGACACTATGCTACAGTCAAGGAGGAGGAACACAAGCTTAGGCTAACCTGCTCGGTTCTTGGTGGACTCTGCAAGATCCTCCCCAACCGTGTCTTCTCAGACAACCTCGCCTCAAGAGATCTACCAAAGTGGTTTGCTCTTGCCCCGACAGGCTCCAGACTGTCTGGAGGCTTGTCAGTTCTAGTCTTTTCTAGACGTGCTGCAGCAGCTATTGCAAGACATAGAAGTTAATCTTCTCTCTTCGTATGCCAGACTTAAGGGGTGATTTTCCGAAGATGGTGTCTCAAGCAGTATGTCAGTATGTCTCTTCTGTTGAGACGTCTATGACCCCTTTTGCGAATTACCGTTTCTTGCCAAGAAAACCTGTAATCTTGTATTCCACCATTTATGGGTATAGAGACCCAGTTCTTTTGTCATCCCATCTCAATGACCTTTCAAGTCCTTGGCACGTCCAAGCAAGGAAGAAGAAGACGGGTTGCTCATTTTCCATTAGATTTTAGCCAAGAACGAGGACCCATCCAGTCCTGGATCCGTTTCTTTCTCCCTTGAGAATTTTATGGACATCCTGGGCTTTCAGGAGCACCAGACAGCACCCGAGCTCATAACTCGTCTGGCACAGCTCTCCTGGCGCCAGCTTTTACTCTGAGCGCCCAGAAGCGCTCACTAGCTCTGAAGAAGAATAGAGAGCTCTGCTCAGCTGGAATGTTCAGGTATTACCTGAAAGGGACTGGAAGTTCAAGACCTTCCATACCCCTAGGATGTTAAGTAGTGTTAAAATTTGGCAGTACCTTGAATTTATTGTAACTGGCACGGCATTGTGGAAGGAAAGACAGGATTTTCTCCTACTATCTCTTCACCTTGTAGTAAGGTGATGAGTTTAGGGAGCCGAGGGGGTACAAGGTACCTGGAGCACCCACCATTCTCAGTTGATGGGTTGTGGTTTTTATTTCAGCGTAGGTGACAGTGTTATCTGGCTGTTTTTATTGCAGCACTGTGCCCAGGGCCAGGGCATATGTGTTTTATTTTGTAATACTTTGGCAGCCCTTGGAGTACTCCTCTGCTACAAAGCTCCCACTATAGTAGAGGAGACCCTCGGTTTTACCACCACGCCACTGCAGGTTAAGTTGAGCATCAACCAGAGGCAGTTGCTACTATAGGCTCTCTTAACTAACAAGGAACAAAGTCATTATATTCAGTCCTAGCAACTTCTCTATTTCTAATTTGTTACATAACATGTTTTGGAATAAATATGTCCATCTATACCACCTCCTGTCAGTGTGGGATTCAGCTATGTAATTACTCGGTAAGCTATTTATATAAAAATGACATTTTTATAATAAAACAAAGTTTTATATATACTTACCAAGTAATTACATGATTGAGCCCTCCCTCCTCCCCTCTGATAGACATAAGCATAACAGAATGAGGTGATCTGCTAATTCATTCCTAGTATTGCTATTAGTGGGCAGTACTGATCACTTGCACTAAATAATTGAAGCGTTACTGCGAATTTTGAATTTAAGCTATCATACTAGTTAGAGACTACAGCTATGTAATTACTTGGTAAGTATATATAAAACTTTATTTTATCATAAAAATGTCATTTTTTTACCACTGCTGTTCTTAAATTTCAAGGATAAAATGATACAGTCTCTCTCAGGAAGATAGGCAGATCTGAGTTTTTTATACTGGTGTGAATAATATACACTATTTTCACAGTATTACAATTGAATAGTAGCAAATAATATATATATGTTTATGGCTTTAAATAATTGATAATGTGATGAATGACAGAAATTGCTTTTCTTGTAACAGAAAAACATACCTTTGAAGGTTTTGGTTATTAAACATTTTTCTTTTTGTAATAAGATGTTTGCTTTTGCAGAGAAGATGTACATGTTAATGGCTTTGGAATTCTCTTACTCTTCATTCTACCTGGTGCTTATGTTGATGTCCCTACCGAAGAGATCCGCACCCTCACACCATTCAGACAACTAAAGGTAAAAAACATGCATGTGGTTTATTATTATGATTATTATTATTATTATAAGGTGATGAATTTAATCCTGTACAAGACCTGTAACTTCTTTATTTTCATGATGTTTCAACTCCTCAGGTCATTCTCAAATTTTACTAAGAATTTAACCCTTAAGGGATGGGCTAAATATATATCAGGCACGCCCCCAGACCAGGCAAACTTTAAGGTTGGCCAATTTAAGAAAAAAAGACATCAGTGGAAAAGAGGAAGATATCGAAATGCACTTGGTGTAAGAAAAAAAATTCTAAAAATTTTTGTCTACCTTCCACGGGAAGTTGAAAGTGACTATTTACAACCCTGTGTGGGGCCTCTTTTACAAGACACTCATAAAAATATGCTAATTTTACCAAGTTATACATGTTTTTTTTAATAATTTGTTTAATTTTATTTTGTAAAATTATAATTACAGCTCACACAATATCATAACAGATAACACCTAAACTCAGTAACAAATTTTGAGTATATTTGTTGTAAAATATTTACAAAATTTACTGAGATGGAGAGATGCAGTATCTTTTTGTGTGGTGTGTGTGTTTTTTCTAATATTTCTTTGCACTTTTCTTTGCAAAATTACAATTATAGCTGACATACTATCATAAAAGAAAAGAACTAAAACCAACAGCAAACCCTGGGTATATTTATGAGCAAATAAATAAAAAGACATAATGGGATAGAGAGGGGAAATACATTCCCCCATCAAGTCTCAAGGCATACTGATCCCCCTCTATCCTGTGCTGAGTTACTAAAGTTGCCATGAGTCATTCATGGACCATTGTAGTTCTATGGAACCTCTTTCCCGCTAAATTCATCCAAATCGCATGGCACGTAATATTAATACTTATATAATACTTATACTTATGTATACATAATACTTATACTTACTTATACCTGTTACGGATACTCATATGGTGATGCCTGTCCATTAAGGGTTAAAGATTTGCAAATAGAAGTATAAAATTAAGTAAGCATTGTGTACAGCAGTTTCAGCTTAAGAAATTAAAGCAAATTCAAAACTTGTAGACAAAAAACAAGGAAAGAGGAAACAGAAACTACAAAAGCAGTAATTTTAATGTAGGACATTAATATCAATTGAAAACAAGTAAAACAAACAAGGTAATAACAACAAAAAACTGGAAAAACAGGTTAATTAAAATGTCAAAAAGTATCAATAAATCTTGATTCAAAGGCTATCAAGTTTGATAAAAAATAAGTTGTACTATTCTTACTTCTTCATGTATCTTGATTTTGTAAGGATTTTGAGGTCTTTGTTACTAAAGTGATGATATGAGTAAGCCGTGCACCTTCCAAGGGGGATCCTCTGCAGCGACTGAGGTATATGCCATCTGGAGTTATGATGCACTTCAGTTTTTGTTGCAGATGGTGGTATGGGTTGGTAGGGGAGACATTCTTGTCAGTAATATACTGCTCTAGCTGGCAGTTGCTCATGAAGAGGCAGGGGCATGTTAATGTCTTTTGGCTGGTGTTTTGGGGTTACAGTATACCATCTCTATATTTTCCTGTAGCTCTTCGTTGGGCGAGTCAGTAGAGCTGTGGACTGGCACTCGCCAGGCCCGAGTTCGAGTCTCCGGCCGGCTGATGAAGAGTTAGAGGAATTTATTTCTGGTGATAGAAATTCATTTCTCGCTATAATGTGGTTCGGATTCCAGAATAAGCTATAGGTCCCGTTGCTAAGTAACCAATTGGTTCTTAGCCACATAAAATAAGTCTAATCCTTCGGGCCAGCCCTAGGAGAGCTGTTAATCAGTTCAGTGGTCTGGTAAAACTAAGGTACACTTAACTTATATTTTCCTTTTTATTGTGCACTGGATATCTTTATTGGCATATTGTTTTTAACATGGATTTAGGGCATCTTGCCAAGTTCTTTGTAAGTGGCAGTCTAACTAGAACAGTTTTTAAGGGCCTTTCTTTTAAAGGTTGACATCACACTATGTGTACCTTATTGGGTACTTTCTAGTCTCGTTCAGGCAGAGATCCAAGTTCATAGGTTTTTTTTAAACTTCTGCTTGCAGTCTTCCTTCTTGGTTTTTGGGAATATCCAGAAAAAGTTTGCCATGTTATTAAATGGACCCTTTAACCATAATGTGCCCAGGTATCTTGCTCCTGCACCCCCAGTAATTATGCCATGGTCTTCAGGGACCACCCTTATGTGAGTCTAGACATTTTGATGCACTGGTCTAATGAAACTGTGTTATGATAATAGCAGATATTCTCCCTGTATGGTCATGACTATAAGAATAACATCACTTTTTTTATATAAGACAGAAACTGACTAAATTTGGATTTGATTGTTTACCTAGGGCTAAGGTTTTTTTAAGTCTGAGAGTATTTCTCTTGACCCTTTCATTTTGAGATTAGATTTTAGATGTCAGATGTACAATATTATAAAATACGTATTGTGTTTGTGCTTTGGAAGTTTAAAATTTTGTCACCTTATCCTTATTGGTAGTAAACAGTAATCATATTTTGCATCCATTTAGGTAAACTAGCTTTTAGTTAGATACAAGAAATTTTAAACGTCAAGCATATCTTGACTCTAAAGACTTTTACCTTTTGGATATAGTTTGTCCAAATATATTTAAAGTTAATGAGTTTTCTCTGAATTTTCTTATTTTAAGCTGCCATTCTGGAAGAAAAATTTTTAATTAATTACAAAATCCCATTTACGATATTTTTCAAAAGAATCATGGCATTTTCTGAAATATGCATGTGTAACATACCTGAAAAGTGGATACATTTCTTTGGTGCATGCAACTCAGGTACTCTTTAAAATAATAAAGTCAGTTTTACTACTTTAAATGATTCAGCTGTGCCTCTTTACAGATACTGTGTGCTGGTGTGTGGCACAACATGGTGTTGGTGATATGTGCTTTTTTGATATGCCTTTCACTGCCAGTGCTTCTTCAGCCACTATACATGTATGGGCAAGGCATGATGGTGCTCTCCCTTACAGCGGTAATGAAAAGTGATGTTATGTGTCACTCAGTGTATCTCTTACTTTTATTATTATGATTATTATTATATATATGTAGTAGACCCTCTTGTAAACATTTAGTACAGGCAGTTCCCGGTTATCGGCTGGGGTTCAGCGCCATATAGGCACTTCTGCTAGGTATGTATCAGCACCGATACGCGATTATCAGTGCCAAAAATCGCTGATTTTCATCTCTAGACAAGCACCGAAAAACCAGATCACCAATAACCAAGCCTGCCGATAACCAGGGAATGCTTGTATTGAAGGCGATAGATATGCCTCAGCTGCATTCAATTTTTATAGATTTTTTGGGTTACTGCATTCTGCCAGTAACTTGCCGATGTTTGTCATTCTTGGAGAGGAAAGAAGATTGCAAACTTGGGTAGTTTTATTTCGGATAAATACAGTACGCTATACCAGTTACATAGTAATGACTGTGGTAACTGAAACTGGGAGTTCATCCTCCATGGAGTTGACCTTCTTCAGGAGAGTTTTCTGCAGTGGTGATCGAGGCCTCGCTTCACTCAGGCTCCACTGAGCATGATCACACTGAAAGACAGGAGTAGACTGTCATTCATGGTGAGTCTTGCTCATCAAATACAAGATGGTCAGCAGGGAGTCAAATGTAGGCTGACCACTGATTGGCTGAGGAGGAAAATTCACACTGCTGATTGGCTGGCAAGTTTTCCTTGCAAGCCAAAAACTTATTGTTGATGGCCCTCGCTGCTGCAGCCTTACCATCATCATTACTCTGTTAATGGTATAGTGTATTCACCCGAAATAAAAGTACCCAAGTTTGCAATATGCTTTCCTCTCCAAGAATGACAAACATTGGCAAGTTACTGGCAGAGGGCAGTAACCCAGAAAAATCAGTTATCAGAAAAATATGAAAACTATACAAATTGAATGCACCTAATGTAGCTATCATCTTCAGTACTATATATAATTATTATTATTTTTAATAAATATTATGTTGAAAAGAATGGCAGTATAAGTTGAATTGATTTTATACAAGATCTTTTCAATTCTTACTAATACAGGCAGACCCTGGTTATTGTTGGGGTTCCCGATGGTTGATTGTTGGGGTTGGCGATTTTCAGATGGTGTGACGATAAGCGCCAAAAATCATTGATTTTCGGTTATTGGCACCTCTGTTAGGTATGTATTGGTGCTGATAAGCAGAAATCAGCGTATATCAGTGCCGAAAATTGTAGGTTTTCATCGTTAGACAAGCGCCGATAAACTGGGTCGCCGATAACCAGGGACTGCCTGTACTCTGTTTTCTTCAAGATTAATACTGTATTTGCTAAGAGATGGCTGATTTTTATAATCTGGATAAAAGGAAAAGCAGGAGTTATGAATTCTGTCACTTTTTGTTTTATAGGCCCAGGCAGAAGTTAAACACAGCATGATGCATGAGTACTTTCCAGTGGGCAATGTACGATAATTAAAATCTCAGAGTCATTCTTGGGTGATATAGAATCTTTGTAGAAGTTTTCTAAGGGCATTGACATTTCAGCTGTCTTGGCTATCTTCTGGCCAGGGTAGGTTTGTTCTGGTTAGAATTGGCTCATCACTCAGTATATAAAAGGTTTGATGGTGGGAGAGGAGCTAAATTCTGATTGCCTGTAAGGAGATTAGTGCCCCTGAGTGAAGCCTTGTCACAGATGTTGATGGTTGTGTCCGTCTCCACATGCAGACATTGGAAACAGGGTGTTTGATGACATTGGGAGGGTTGTTTACATTTGATGGGGGCTCCTGCTTGGTCTACTCACTCACCTCTGGAATGCCAGCAGGCGGCATTCTGCATGGCACCATCGGGAGGAGGAAAGTTTCCTGAGGGGTATCATGGTTAAGCCATTCCTTTCTAATGTATAGAATCTCCAAGAGGCAAAGACAGAGATGATCTGTTCCACTATTGATAATTTTAGTGTTGGGAATTAAATCACTTTACAGTCTGCCCCCAGATTTGTAGACTCACCTGTTCGTGGATTTCTCTATGGAACATATGTACACATTATTTGCGGAAAAGTTGCTTATTCACGGTATTTTTCATAGGGAAATATTCATAAATTAATGTATTTTCATAACATTTTCGTGACTAAATACACTTTTTGTGGTGAAACTATTAAAATATTCAGGTACAGTATAAGCATTTTTAGAGGGTTTTTTGGTGTTTTGAACTATCAAAATAGGCAGTTATAAGCATTTTTAGAGGTGTTTTAAGTATTTGCAGATTTTAGCTGTTCATGGGGGCTAGTGGTATGCATTCCCCACGAATACCAGGGGTCAACTGTATTTTCATATTATGAGCATTCTTAATGTGATTGTGTGTGGCACCTTCCTGGACTTGGCAGATCTTTTTGGAAAATCTCATCATAATCGTACTGATGCAAGTGCTGAGGCATCCTTGGGCTGGATATTTGTACTTTAGACCAATTGGTTCTTTTCACAGAGTCCAGCAGTCCACCACCAAAGGGACAGGTTGCCACACTACCCTAGGAGACATTTTAAGGATGCGTTTCACATGAAATATAGAGGACAACGTGCCGTTCGTAACACCATAGTGAGAAACACCTGCCCTACAGACCTGGAGAAAAAGATCAAACTACAGTGCTACCCTATCTTCCACTTTTCTGCAGGAACTTTCACCAATTCGCCAATTTTCTCTATGGGCCGTATCTCTAAAATTATCATTAATTTGCTTTTTTTCTTAGAGCAACACTATTTATTCACTAATCACTGTATTTTTCATATTGTGTTTGTGACTAAATACAGATTTTTATGATAAAAACAGTTTACAGTGTACTTATACTGCACAGTGCTCCCCCATTTTTATGCGGGAATAGGTTCCAGAACCTATGGCGGAAATGCAAAAATCCCCCCTAAAAATGCTTATAACTGGCTTATAACTGCCAAATAACTTGTACCCCTTAAACTAAAATGCTTATAACTGACTATTTTAACATTTCATTGCTTAATTTGATAGTTCAAGCAAAAAATGTACCTTAAATTATCATACTAAAACAATTTAATATCATTTTAAAGAAAAATACACCCTAAATCATCATCCCAAAACACCCAAAGTAACCTTACATTACAGTAGTCTCCTACTACTGTTATTCTTAAGTAGGCTATATGCACCCCTAAAACACTTATAACTGCCTGTTTTATCAGTTCATTGCCAAACTTGACAGTTCAAACAAAAATATACCTCAGACTATCATCCCAGACCACCCTAATATCATTTCAAAGTCATGTTGCAAAATTAAATTCAAACCTACAAATGTTACTCTGTCATTCAGACATGCACGCTTTCTTTTGCCTACATAACTTTTTGCATTGTTTTGCTCATATTGTATGTGATGCAGTGGGCATATATTTTATGTTTTCCTGTGTTGCAAGATGATTTTGAAATGATATTTACTGTACAGGTATGTATTTTAGGGTAGTTTAGATCGACCGGACACGTACATACCTCCAAACAGAATGCTAGTTTTGTTAATTACGTCATGCTAGTATTTTCGTGGTTACGTACAAATACATTTATGATAAAAAAATTATTTACTACAGCAAATTATTATTAATCTTTGAAATGATATTATTAATATCATTTCAATTAAACTTTTTACACATAAAAATACATATGTAATGGGGAAGGTATTCACTTCTTGAAAACTCTCTGTTGTACTGCATGCTTTCACTTCCATAGGAACAAGATGCTCGATGTTATACTATATGTTGAAGCTTACACCTATCTTGCTCAGATTTTGGCTATCTTCTATATTTTCATGTGTTTTCTGTTAAAAAATAGGTTTAAATGAAAATTATGTTTCTCCTTAAATACATTTATTTTAGTTTTCAAACTATATAACTTTCCACCTTTTCAAAGGGTAGCGGCGACCGAGTCCATCTTAAAAGGCACATTGTAAAATTCTTGGACTTAAAATTTTACTTAGTCTATGGGCATTCAGAAATTTTATATAAGTTCACAAGATTGAAGGCGCTGTCCAACCTAGACCCATGCAGCCATTGCCACCATGGGTTGGGAATCGCCCATTTCTTTCCTCTCCTGCCGGTATCTGCAGCAAGACTGGAGGAGTGCTCAGTCCCTCTCTCCTCTCTCCTCAGCCTCTTGTGGTTATACCGGGAGGTGCGAGTCGGATAGGAAGGGCTCCGAGTTTGAGAAACCCGTTCTCACACTCAAGCAAAACTCACAAGTATCCTGACATGCTGGTGTTATGGTCTTAGTACCATATCAGCAGGCTTGGAGAGGAGCTCAGTTATTCCTGCCTAAGGAACAACCAGTTCGACGGTGGCAAATCGTCCCTGTTCACCTGTTGCCCTAGGAGAAGCTGGGCCCCCAGGAGTGGCTTCACATTCATTCCCTTCAGTGGAGAATCAGGAGTTCTGTCTCCAATAAGGGACTCCCTATTCCTTCCTTTCCCCTTGGGGAGGAAAGAAATCGGGGACTAGCCTAGTGGCTAGACAACAGGAACCTCGCTGGAGTGTGTCTTCACACTCCCCCTCATTTCATGTCTCTCTTCTCAAAGGCATTGACCAAGGGAAGAGGCACACACCTAGAAGATTTGCTGCTTTCAGGTGAGCGGAACCAGAACGACAAACATTTCCACATCAGTATCCTGAACTCAGAACGCTGAGTCCTGAGTTCAAGACAGCTTCCTTAGCTCTTCAAGAGGCTCAGGATCTTGATAAGCTACTCTGTGGTACAGATGAGTGTCAGTACCCCTTCACCACTAGAGTAACTTCTGTCAACAAACAAGGCAGGGGCGCTGGTTTCCCCTCAACTCAACATGTTGACAGTCCAAGTGTACAAGTGGGCAGCTATATAACCAACAGAGCTGTTAGCCAGGTACATTCCAGAGAAATCGGAACATATGGCAAATAAGCTCATCACCAATATCAGGTGACAGGGATTTGGCCCTCACACCCAGACATTACACAAGGCCAGTCTTCGGAGTCTCCCAACGATAGATCAACACAGCAGAAGCTGTTGGGTGTACTGTTCCATTGTACCACTTCCAAGGTCGTTGGTAGAAACATCTCCCAAAATTCATGGAAAATTCTTGAAGGCTCAGAAGAGGCAAGGGATCTCTCATTTGCTATTCCCTGTCTACGGACACTGGAACTGTGGTACGGAGCTCTTTGGGGCCCCGTGCCACGAGAGCACAGAGGCACTGGTCTCCTTGGACACCCATACCTCCGACACCAACCCCGGAGGTCATCTTCCCCGAGCTGGTGAAGAACCTTCCACTGCTGCAAGGGGCTCCTCGGACTCCGTGTATCAGTAGCAGCTGTTGTACGAGGTTCCACAGAATCCCGTACCACGGGATTCACAGGCATGCGGATTCCAGGGATACGTGCGTGTTGCCTGAGGTGCACGGTTCTCCATGGACCCATGTCGCCAGAGGTGCATGGGGCTCCAGTTAGACCCACATGTCAACAATGCCTGCCTCAGGAAGCTTTCCCCAGGTAAGTTAAGGTTCTTCCACCACTGCACAAAGTCCCATGGACTCACGTGATACTGGTAAAGTCCCCTGGTCTACGGACCCAGGCCCAACATACGAGAGAGAGTGAAGTTCCAATGCTCAAACCCTGCCTTAACCCCCCCTGCATGTTCCTGCATGGGAACAGTGCCAGGTCCCAGACAGGTGATGCAGACCAACAGGTAAGCTCGCCTGGAAAGGAGGTCTCCTGCTTAGTCTTCCTGTCTGTAGAGGCCTCGCCCTCTAGGAAGACTACAGCACTTGAAGAGATGAGGTTCTGTCGTTTGAGTTTGTCCCGGAACTCATAGCATGACTTTCGAGTCACATTCAGACCCTTCTAGGAACTGGTTGGTAGTATTTGTACAAATTATTACAGAATCAAATATGAGTGCTGAAGTACTATGTTCAGAGGACTCGACATCTCAGGCCTGAGCGTCGACGACTCTTCATTAGTACTAGCTCAACTAAGGAAGAAGTGTTCAAGAACACGATTTCTTTCTAGCCTCGTGAGGTTATAGAACAAACGCACTCTATTTCCAACCTGTGGCCAAGAATTTATTCCGCGTACCTCAGGAGGATAGGGACATTGGTCCATCCCTTGCACTCCAGAAGAACCTCTCGGTTTTACAGGTATTAAGACAGACAGTAGCACAGGCTGTCTACTTGCGTGTCTTTCTACCTTCAGGACGTGGCCCACAGGCCCTGGGACTCCTTTTCCCTGGGCCCTGTGGTGGCTGCTCAACAAGTAGTGTGGCTCGCCCAGTACCCATAGTGGACAGTTTGCATCTCGCCTTAGGTGTTTGATGGCAAAGAGCGAATGGGAGTGAGGGACTGGCTCCTTTCCTTCTCTCTTTTATCTCCTCTCTCTCTTGTGCAGAGAGAGACGAGTAGCCATCCACCACATCCTGGTCAGGCGGGTTATGCAGGTGAGCCTACATAACTGAGCACCCTGTCTGTAATCTTAGATGGATTAATAGATGCAAGTCCTCCCCTCTCTTTAGCAAGGGGAGAGAGGGCTGACAATAAACAAACCCCTTGGGTGTCTCTAGTTTTATTGTTCTCTGACACTCTGGGTTCATCCAATCCTTCTTCAAAGCAATGTTGCTACTCACACACATTATTTCGAAAGGTCCAGAAGTCTGGCAGTTGAACACACAGTTATTCACACTTTTGTTTAACACGTCAGAGGCTGGTCTCCTTCCTTTGATCTTACATGACCAGGAAGGAAACCCAGGTGAGGCGAACTACCAGTCACATCAGAAGCTTACTCAGAATCCTCCCACCAAGAATAAGTCTTCCTATTGTAAAGACCAGTGGTTTGTATATTGTGTAGGAACAGATGACAAATTTTAAAAGTAATTTGCATTATTATATAAGTAACTTACCCAGTAATTACTTAGCTAAGAGTTTTCTCTTGACAGCAGCTTAAGTTTTGAAAATTCACGGTAGTGCTACTCTTTTGTTTATGTAGGTGAAAGGGATAAGGGAGAGGAATGTTTTCTGCCAGCTTAAGACCAACATGGTGTTAAGTTATGCAGCTGAATTTGAGTTTTTGGTTGATGTCTTCCTCTGTTGGTGAAGTATTTTTGACCAGGTAGCTTTCGCCATTAATTATTTAGATAGCTTCAGTTATTAGCTTTCTTGTGACCATGCCATTAGATATTGCAGCAAAGGCTGCAATACTCGACTAACTAAAGCTTCATATGACTTGCATACCGTGTGCACTGCTTGTAGGGGACAGGTAAGTTCAATTGATTTGACGTGCGAGGAGTATAAGGGATGGGGCAACAAAAAATAGAAAACTTTAGCTACTCATCTTTCTGTATTAGAGAGAGATCGTAAGAGGAAAGCAGCTTCTAGAGCCGAAGTAAAATCATTAGCTAGCCAGGGTTCTATTCAGACACCTATTAATGTTGACGAGCCTGTTGTCTCCTCCCCTGCTAAATTAACTTCTCCCATTTCCAGCCCTCCTCCAGTTCCACTTTCTCTGTCTCCTGGCTTCCGCACTCCCGACTAGGACCGCTACGCCAGCCTTGAGCAAAGCTTTGACCAAAAGTTGGTCTGCTCACAAATTCTGTGGCCCAAACTGGGGAATCGATGCATTTCCTCATGGAAAAATTTAGTGAAAAAAAGTGCTAGTGATAGTGGAGGTGGCCGCCCATCCCACAAACTCTCCTAAGCGAAGGTCACTGCCATACTTCCCCAACCCCGGGAGGAGGCATACTGGAAGCCCAAGGGAGGTCGGTGGGGTCTGCCCATGGGTAATTGCCCCCTCAGTTGCATCTGTTGTGTCCCAGGTTGCAGCAAGAGACAGCCACTGAAATGGCATCTCAGGTGTTCATGATCTCTCGAGTTCCGGAGACTCAAGTCTGAGTAAGAGGCGCCAGTGGTGTTTGTCAGACGAATCATACCCTCTGAAAAGGCGCTCTTCATTCAGGGATAAGTCCCCACTTCCCAGCAAAAGGCTTAGAGAGCCTTCACGTAGCCCAGAGCCATCGTGCAGTACTTGGGGTAGCCCCAAACGCTTTTCTCAGTCGGATCACCCTTCAGTAATGCCTGGATTATCTGTCTTCTAAGCATGCTTCTCATTCAACTAAGCATGCCTCTTTTCAAGAGCACCTGCGCTCTTCTGTTGGTCACTCTCATTTTGGAAGTGAGCGTCTGTCTAGTGTCGAGCGCCTGTTTGGAGCCGAGCTCCAGTTCGGCGCCGAGCACCCATTTATCGCTTAGGGCCCTCTAGTAGCTGAGTGCCCAGGTGCTGTAGAACTCAGGAGTAGCGGAACGCCAAGTAATAACAGGGCTCGCATTAGTTGCTGAGCTCCCAGTGGTAGCCGAGCTCTCGCTGGCAGCTGAGCGCCAGATAGTGTCTGAGCTCTCGCCAGATCGAAGTAGTATATCGGATCATCATGCAGTTGCAGACAACCCATTGGCTCCTAAGCACCCTTCTTCAGTGGGACTTCCATCGGATCATCAGGCACCAGTTCCCGTTGCTTCACCTTCTTCATTCAAGCTCTCAGCACCATCATCAACTGGTGTACCCAATGCTAGCACATCTGTTCGTACAGGCCCACCTTCTTCTAAGGAGCTAGATCCTTTGTTGGCCCCTCTTCAGAGACAGCTGGATAGCATTTTGGGACTTCTACAGAAAGCTTCTTCTGCCCCAGCAGTCACATCTGCAGATCCTTCACTTTCTGCTATTTCTTGGGATGAAGAGGATATAGACCAGGAGGAAGTTCCTTCAGCCTATGCTTCTTTGCTGAGATATTTACTTCAGAATTTTCCCGATTTTTTCACCCCAGTGGCTTCTGCATCTCCAGCCTCCTCGTTCATGATGAGTGATCAGCTGGCAAGTTCAAAGAAGCTTCCTAAGATTTTTCTCTTGTCCTCTTCTAAGAAGGCATTGTTGGAAGTGGACAATTGGTTAGCCGAGAAGATGCGTCAAGGCATGGCATCATTCAGCATTCCACCCTCTTATCTTTCTTCAAGAAGATATCAGTCATGCACTACTGGAGAAGCTCCCTTGTTAGGAGTGGCTGCCTCCTCCCAAGGGGACTTCTCCAGTCTGGTGGATTCAGCCCAGAGATCTGCCTTCTCTTCAACTTAAGTTATGTTTTCTTCCCTTGAGATTGACCATCTGCTTAAGAACCTTTTCAAGGTTCTTGAGGTTCTTAGCTTTATGGACTGGTCCATCGGAGCTTTAGGTAAGAAGATCCGATATTTACCCCATCCAGAGGACATTGCCGTAGATTGGTGCAGTGTACTTAAGTTATGTTTTCTTCCCTTGAGATTGACCATCTGCTTAAGAACCTTTTCAAGGTTCTTGAGGTTCTTAGCTTTATGGACTGGTCCATCGGAGCTTTAGCTAAGAAGATCCGATATTTACCCCATCCAGAGGACATTGCAGTAGATTGGTGCAGTGTACTTTCTTGCGCCGACAAGGCTGTGAGAGATGGTTCTCTCAAAGTGGTCTCGTTGTATGCTATGGGCATACAGTACTTAAGAAGAGAGAGCTGTGGGTTTTTTTACCTCCAAGGGTGTTACGGCTTTCCACAAGTCAGCGCTTGCTTTTCTCACCTCTCGATGGTCTCCACCTATTTCCTCAAGCGGCAGTAGAAGGAATCGCCTCCCACTTGCACAAGAAGTCCATTCAGGATCTCCTCGTACAGTCATCTAGACATTCCAGGGATTGGACCACAACTACACCAAAGTCTGCTTCTCCCCTTCAGCCACAGCCCTTTCGAGGCATCCTTCTTAGGCCTTAGTCGAGATCACGAGGTACAGTGCATTTTGCCTCGCGAGGAATCAGAAGATCCTCCTCTAAGCCTGAGGATAAGAAATGAGGATCCAGTCCTTCATGTGCCCGTAGGGGCCAGACTCCACCATTTTTGGGAAAGGTGGAAGGAGAAAGGGGCAGAGCAGTGGGTTATTCAAGTGTTAAAGGAGGGGTATTGCATTTCCTTCAAAGAGAAGCCTCCATTGACCAACATTCCCATTGATTTAAGGCCTACTTCATAGGATCGGAGAAGTTTTTTGCCCTCTCAGAGGAAGTCTCTTCCCTCCTCAAGAAGAGAGTGATAGAGGCCATGGAAGATGTCTTTTCCGAAGGGTTTTACAACCGATTGTTCGTGGTTCCCAAGGCTACAGGAGGATGGAGGCCAGTCCTAGACGTGAACGCCCTGAACGTCTTCATCAAGAAAACAAAGTTCTACATGGAGATGACCCAGTCTGGACTCGCATCCATTCGTCAAGGGGACTGGATGATATCTCTGGACATGAGAGATGCATACTTCCACATTCCCATACATCAACATTCAAGGAAGTACCTGAGATTCATTTTTGGGAACCACATGTTTCAGTTTCAGGCTTTAGATTTCAGGTTATCAACAGCCCAGCAAGTGCTTACTTGAGTGCTCGCCCCATTGACCAAGTGGCTCCACTTGCTAGGAGTCAAGATATCTCTCTACTTGGATGACTGGCTAATCTGCTCTCCCACGAAAGAGAAGTGCATGAAGGACCTTCAAGAGACTACTTTTGACACAGGATCTAGGGTTGTTATTGAATCTGCAAAAATCCCAACTGACTCCTTCTCAGCAGATTCTGTATTTGGGGATAAAGATACTCAGACCTTCAGGCTTTTCCATCCCCCAGAAGAATAGCAGACTGTCTGATGAAAGTCAACCTTTTCCTGTTGCTCCAATCATGTTCAACAACCCAGTGGATGAGTCTGCTAGGCACTCTGGAATCCTTGGAGCAATTTGTGAAATTGGGAACTTACACATGAGATCGCCTCATTATTTCCTCAGGGTCAGTTGGGATAAAAAATTGGATCAGGATGAGTGCATATTTCCGATAACAAAGGAGATCAAGGAAGAACTTCGGTGGTGGAAGTCCACAGACAAGTTTTAGGAAGGGATGTCTCTCTTTGTTGTGAACCCCAACCTAGAGTTCTTTTCTGACACGTTGGATTTAGGTTAGGGAGCTCTCCTGGGGGTCAAAGAAATTTCCGGAGTTTGGACCCAACAGGAGAAGAGCCTACACATCAACTTGAACAAGTTGAAAGCTATCTTCCTAGCGTTGCAGCGTTTTGCAGAGGAAGTCAGCAACAAGATGGTAGCAATCTATGCGGACAGCACCACGGCATTGGCGTATGTAAGACTTCAGGGAGGGACCCACTCATTCTCCCTCTATGAGATGGCCAAGGATCTGCTAGTTTGGGCGGACCAAAACCGAGCTCAACTGATAACTCGGTTCATCCAAGGGAGATGCAACATGATAGCAGATGAGCTAAGTCGCCATGAACAAATCCTCCCCATGGAAACTTTTGGGGGGAGCCCATGCTGGACTTGTTCGCAACATCCAGAAACCATCGTCTTCCTCTTTTCTGCTCCCCGTTTCCAGAACTGCTAGCTTGGGCAACAGACACAATGTTGCAGAACTGGTCTGATCTGGACCTATATGCCTCTTCCCCGTTTGGGATAATCAGCCAGGTGCTCAGGAAACTTCAGTCACACCAGAACGTCAGGATGACTCTAGCAGCTCCTTTTTAGCCACAAAAGGAGTGGTTCCCAAAGTTTATCAGCCTACTTGTAGACTTCCCGAGACTCCTGCCAGCCATTCCAAGTCTGCTCAAACAACCACACTTCAGGAGGTTCCATCAGGGCTTATCCACTCTGGCCCTGACAGGATTTCAACTATCACCAGACTTATACAAGTGAAGGGCTTTTCTAGAGCGGCAGCAGAAGCTATCAACAGATGTAGACGTAAGTCTACTGACAAATTCTACCAAAATAAGTGGGCAGTCTTTAGACATTGGTGTAAAAGATGAAACATCTTGTCTTCTAAGACTACTTTAGCAGAAATGGCTGATTTTCTGTTGCATTTACGATCTTCTAGAGGCCTCTCCTCAACGATTAGAGGATATAGGTCGATGCTGAGTTCAGTATTTAGGCATAGAGGTATAGATATTTCTACGAACCAGGACCTCTCTGACCTGATCAAGTCGTTCAACACAACAAAATCTAAAAGAGAAGAAGTTTGCCCTTGGAACCTGGATGTAGTCCTAAAATGGCTTATGAGTCCCTGCTTCGAACCCATGCATTCCTCCACTCAGAGGGACATACTAGAAAAACTCTGTTTTTAGTAGCCTTAGCTATGGCTAAAAGAGTTAGTGAAATCCATGTGATGGATAAATGGATTAGATTTTCCCAAGGGGATGGAGTGTGTTCCCTCCTCTTGGCTTTCTTGCAGAGAACAAGAATCTGACGCAACCTTGGCCTCGTTCTTTTTCTATTAAAAATTAATTGAACAGAGAAAATCAGAGGTCCAGCAAGTAACTTGTGGTGCTCGGTGAAGAACCCATCAAGGTCATTATCTAAGAATGCACTCTTATTCTTTTTGAGAGATCTCATTATAGAGGCACATTCCCAGGTTAAGGAAGATGAATTACCTGTCCTGAAGGTATGGGCCCATGATGTGAGGGCAGTTGCTACTTTGGTAGCTTTTTAACAATCTTTCCATAGCTTCTATTCTTCAGTCTACATTCTGGAAATGTAAATCAGTTTTTGTGATTTATTACTTAAGAGATGTGGAGACAGTCTACGAAAAATGCAGTACATTAGGATCTTTGTCCATGGCTAGCGTAGTATTCAGGGAGAGGAAATGTAGGAAGTAATCCTTCCGTTATGTAATCTCTTCACCTTGACATAGGGTGATTGAGTCCTAGGGGATCCTGGGGCATACTGTGTACCAGGAGTGCCCACCAGTTTTTTAGTGTCGGGTGGTGGATTTATATGTGTTTTTTAATTGAAAGGTATAGGTGATGATGTTCGTTTTTTCTGGTTATGTTTATTGTACTGCGCCCTGGCTGGGGCTATATTGTTGGCTTTGTTGGCATTCTGAAATGTCCATCACAAAAGCTTATGTTAATACTTCATCAACAATCAGACTACTCCTTTGCTGCGAAGTACCCACTTCAGTAGAGGCGATCCTGGCTATACTGCCACGCCGCTACAAGGTTGAGATGAGCACCAACCAGAGGCAGTATCTACTTGCAGCAGCTCTCTCACCAGGTAAGGAACAACAGGCATTGTACCAATGCTAGGCCATTTTTTATTCTGTTCTCAAATTCATTAACTTATTAATGCATTGGGGTACTTTGTGTCCATGAACCTCACCACCTGTCAATATGGATTTAGCTAAGTAATTACTGGGTAAGTTACTTATATAAAAATGACATTTTTATGACAAAAGTAAAGTTTTATATATACTTACCCAGTAATTACGGATGGAGCCACCCACTTCCCCTCACATGGACTTTTGGGGCATCAACAAATTGAGCTTTTGGCTGAGTTGTTCCTCTTTCTCTTACCCCGAAAGTGGGCGGGTTTAGTCGTCTACATAAACAAAAAAGTAACTCTACCACAAATTTTCAAAATTTAAGCTGCCATCGAGTAGAAAACTCTTAGCTAAGTAATTATTGGGCAAGTATATATAAAACTTTATTTTATCATAAAAATTTCATTTTTCCTAAATATACAAACCTGAGGTCTTTACAGTTAAATGCCCACCTCATGCTACCCCTCATTCTGCTCCCTAAGCCAAAAGGCAAAGTGCAGTGTATACCGACTGTTGGGCTGGGCTCCCACCCATAGTCGGTAGTTAACTACATACTCCACCACCTTGTTTAAAGTTAAACCGCCAGTCTCCAGCTATGCTGAAGGTAATTCCTATTGTAAAGACCTCAGGTTTTTATAGCTAGGAAAAATACAAATTATTACTTTTAAAATTTGTCATTTTTTACAATATAAATGGCTGGGTATAAATTTTTTCTTTATTTATAGAGTTGTAATATGTGATGGAGATATAACTGAATTTTATTTGCAGGATTCTCCAGTTAGAGGCCCAACTGGGTTGCAGGCTGGAGATGTTATTATGGAAGTCAATCATTGCTCTGTTCAAACCCAAGCAACTTGGGAGCAGTGCATTATAAAGAGCATTACAAGTGATCAGTTAGGATTTTGCATACCAGAATCAGCAGTTCACTCATATGATGAGACAATTCACCATGGTGAGTGAAGTTTTTAATTGCTTTCATTTGCTTTTTTCTTAATCATAAATGTTACTCTTTTCCACACCCATGTTGTTGCCTTTATATAAAACCCCAAGAGAACTTTCTTGGAAACCAAGATACAGTAACACTCAACTTAATGGACTTTGGTACTTATCACCTACATTAATATAATTTTTTTGCTTGGCTACCATGTTACATGATGTAAATTGTTAAAATAGTCTCTTAAATCAAATGTTAAGTGTATAGAAAATATTCAAGAGGAGGCTACAACATAGGCTCTTTGTTACTTATCAGAAAGCCAGACCCCCAAAGTGTCTCTTGAGTTAAGGTGCAACTGTACATTCAATTTGATGAACTGTCAGATGACCATGTTCACATTTAATCATAGTATATATTTAGGGTTAGGTAATAAATACTTTCATGATACAGTATGTGTGATTTATTTTAAAATGAGTTCTGCCTTCAGCAGTAAACAAGAAAATTGATCTTTGGAAAAATTTAATATTTAATGTTTGCTCAAATAAATAGTTTTCTCCCACAATCTTTTGATGCAGTTTTTCCTTAAACACTTTAGCACATGCACGATCAGCACTCACTACTTCACTCTGACATCCATATCTTGGAACTTATGATGACTTAAGGTATTGGAATCACCCATTACTTGCTTTAAAGTTCTCCATATAAGTAGGATCATTGGTGCCATGTTTAAGGGTTTCAGAATCAAAAAGGATTGCCTTAGCTTGGATCATCAGTAAGCTAAGCAGCACATTCCTCTAATCCATCTCCTCAATTGGCCTTGCTCTTTTCTTCAATTTAACTGTGGATTTGATTGATGCCAAAGATTTCAAAGTGCCATTAATTCATTTCTTATCCTTCAAGATGGTCGAGATCATCGATTGTAAAAGCCTAAATCCCCGTGCAACAGGCATAACGGGCATGCCACCTTCATGCTTGGTGATTATCTTGATTTTCTCCTCAAGAGTAATTGTCTTCCTCCTCTTCTTTCTTAGCCATATTAGTTTTTTCTGAAACATAGAGGAAAATATTAAAAATAATACCATAACAGCACAGAAGGATATTGCAATTGCAAATTGTATTTACAGTGTGTGACCACATGGCAGACTAAGAGGAGAGGAGCATTGCTGCTGCCCAGCTGCATAGCATTTGCAGAAAAGTATTGTACCCAGCATCTCTTTCCCAGGAGAAAATCTAATTTCAGAATTTTAGAGTATGCTTGCATTCTTGCAAGTGCAGTTCTAAAATTGAAAAATCATAAAAACGAACAATCTTAACTCAGGATATGTTTAAATAGAGTTGTACCCTCAGGAAAGGGCAAACATAGACAATTGAGATTCGGGACGAGGATGTGGCATGGTCACTGCACTGGTATGATTGCTAGAAGAGGAGCAGACACTAATGTAGGTGTAGTCACTATCAGAGAAACAGTCACAGCTACTGGTACAGTCAGTGGAAAATGAACAGTTACCACTGCAGGTGCAGCCATTGCTGAGGCTCAGTCACAGCTGCTGGTACAGTCAATAGAAAATGAAAAGTTACCACTGCAGGTGCTGGTAGCAGTAGCAAAGCAAAGAGAGCCACATTTATTAACTGACTCAGATATTAGTGCAATTAACCAATTGTGGAATAGAGCAGAGTTGATTATCTGGGGGGGAGACAGGTGCAAGTCAACCTAAGGCTACTGGGTAATGGGCAGAGCAAGGTTTGAGCAGGCAGTTAGATGTGGAGCAGTCATGATGCGTGGCTTCATGACTGCTGTGAGTAAGTAGGATAATCAAGTAGAGGAGCCAGCCACTAGTGACTGGGCTGGTAACGTGTCACAATTGATTTGCACATCATGATGGCTGGTGCTCATTGACTACATGATACAAGAATACAACTCTGTAGCTGACCTAGAATTAGAGGACCTGGATGCAGACAAAGCAGACATATCCACTATGAAATTCTTGGACTGTCTGCACTTGTGGGCACTGCATCCACTCAGAGCAAGTCTCATGGGTAAGGAATGCAAACACTAGACCATGGCAGCTTCTGCAAAATCTTTGGGTCTCTGTCAAGTGACAACATTGAGGCATGACAGGCCCTACCAGGAAGGCCTTGTCACATGTGCATAGGCATAGCAAAAAAAGAAAACAAATATGACACCAATAAAGATCACAAAAATCACAAAGTGGCAGATGACTACTAATATACAGAACGTACACACTACATTGTAATAAAAGTAACTAATATTAGAAAGTTTGGGCAACTTTAAAGTTTAATTGATACTCTAGCAAAAATCACCAGAGCTTAGTACAAGAATTTTGGGATCCTAATTTAGGTACAAGAAAACATTTATTTAAGAGAAAACAAAGCAAATCTTAAAGTTAGTATTGCCCCAGAAATGCTTAGTGTATACAAAGTAGTAAAGATAATCAAAAATACCAAAAAATATATTGCAAAGTAATAAGGAGAGTTTATTCACCCTTCACACAGAACAGCAAAGAGAATGATTGAATGAAGTTATTGTAAACAAAACCCTACTTACAGAAACTAACTAAATGTAGCTCATTAGCTAGTTAGCATACAGCTTAACACTAAGAACCTGGCACCAAAAAATTTGAAAAATAGAACTATTATAAAAACCTGGAATGCTGAAAAAATCACTGAAACATCTATGATGCAAAGAAGCCAATCTTAGGAAAAATAGGTTATTTGTAAACACAGCTAGCCTACACCACTAAGCCAGAGAACCAGAGGAAAATGCTGGCAATGGAAGTACCTGCTGAGTTGCAGAAAGTACTTTTTCCAGCTATCTAACAGAAGTGAATGAAAAAGAATAACGAATGAGCTCTTGATTACTGAATAATGGCTTTAATAATGCAGGAAAATGGGGATCCTGGAACTGAGCTGGAGAACTTTAGACAAAGCTGGTAGCAGCACTGCAGACTCACAAAATATGAAGTGAGTTAGTGATTCATTATTGTTGTTTCAGGCTATGTATATGACAGATTGCTATACTTCTGTCTGTTAGTCAGGCTGCTGTATATATCTGGGAACATTCAAGACTGCAATTGTGGGTAGACATTTGATTGATGAATGGGTTGGGATGACACAATCTTAGCTTACATGTTTTTTGTCAGTATAAGTTCTATGTATATCTGTTCAGCAAAAATGATAAATTGCTCTTGAAAAGACCTCATATAACTTATTTTAAACTCCATTTCAAATAAAATGACTGTATCTTTATGTATGGCAATTAATTCATGCCTTTTAAATTCATTGGATATTATTTGTAATGTTAAAGGTACACATTTTAGAGAATAAATACTGATAAGCAGGTTAAATGTTTACTCAACAGCTTTTGAAAGCTCTGATGGATCAGTTCAATGTTGTAGTGGAGACAGTGAAGCACATCTGTGTTTTGAGTTGTTAGAAGATAAAGAAAAAGATTCGGGGGTGGCTGCCATGCAGCCATTCTCATGTTTGCCTGCACGTTTAGCAATATCTATGAGGTAAGTAACGCCTTCAGTTGTGTTTGAATATTGTACTTTTAAGAAGTTAATGAACTAAGTGTAAATATTTTATAGAAATTATCATATTATGTTTGAGTTTATATATTTACAATTACCATTGCATAGCTGCTGTTTTATTATTATTATTATTATTATTATTATTATTATTATTATTATTATTATTATTATTATTATTTCCTTTTAAAAAGGATGGCTGCACCATGTGAATTAATCTTAACATAGGTCAACAACTGGCCAGTGTTCGTATTTCGGCAAAGAGAAATATGTAAATAGCATTTATACAGCAGTTTCATTTTCTATACAAGTGCAGGTATTGAAATAAAGTGTGTTAAATGCGTAGACTTGCCAGCAGATGGATCCTGGATACTTGAAGTATCCAGGATCCATCTGTTTGCAGATCTACGGATTTACCAAACCGGATTTCAATACCTACACTTATATAGAGAATAAAACTGCTGTATAAACCCAGTTTATGCATATCTCTTTGCCAAAGTTTGAACATTGGCCAGTTGTTGGCTAATATTACCGTGGAGGAGAAGCAAGTCACGAGAAAAATTGAGTAGACTCAATGTAAGACTAACTCGCATGGTGCAGCCGTCCTTTTTAACAGGACATGCTCAATAGAGGGTCTACTTCCTTCCTATTATTATTATTATTATTATTATTATTATTATTATTATTATTATTATTATTATTATTATTATTATTATTATTATTATTATTATTTATTATTATTATTATTATTGTGTCACCTCAACTTAACAGATAGCTCAGGGGTCTGTCCCTTCTGGTAAGAAGCCAAATCCACGAAATAACAAATACTTACACAATAGGGTACCCCAGGGCTAACTTTCATAGCTTATGGTCTGGTGCAATTCCATATAAAGCATAGATCTGTAATTATCAGTCAATTCAAAGAATTGAATAACATATTCGAATTCAGAGATATATCTGCAAAATGAATTGCTTCTAACACTTTGAACATACCTGTACCTATTTATGCTTACAAGAAGTTTAAAGAAATGTATACAAAACACTTACAGTATCAATAAAACATAATTTTTTTAAATTTTTAAACATAATTACCTCAAATTCTTCATAACACTATATTGAGAAAGAAAGAGAGAGATAGCAAACACATTCTAAGTGTGCAGTTTATCCTAACATAATGCATACATGTACAGTATATATACCCTGTACACATGAACACGTACTGAAAAATGTTTAACACTACATTAATGTATTGTATGAAGTACTGTACTACATCAGTTACAGTACTGCATTAAGTAATGCCAATAAAAATAATGTAGGAAAGTGAGAGAGAGAAGTTTAGGCCCATAGTAAGTGCATATTGTTTCCTAACATTATGCACAAAGGGGAAAGCACTGGTCACATGTGTACATGTGTTTGTTCCCTATCCACCCTCACAGGCACAACCATGAAATCGTCACTCATCATGAGTATGTTTGTTCATTCATTCACCCTCCACCCCCACAGGCACAAACAAGAAAACCTTGGTGTACCATCGAATAAGCCTGTTTGTTGTACTTACTGGATTTCTTCAGTAAGTACAAAATATTTATATCATTTTTATTGGACTTAGGCAAGTCCGTTAAGTAACAAAATCCAGTAAGTTGAGGTGTCACTGTATTATTATTATTATTATTATTATTATTAGTATTATTATTATTATTATTATTATTATTATTATTATTATTATTATTATTATTATTATTATTATACCCTGCAAAACATTGATAAATCACTTTGCCTTTGTCCTTTGTCTGTGTTACACAATTTCCAGGCTGTAACTTGGCAAAAACAATCATTAGAGGCTTATACATGATACAAAGATTGTTTAGAACCAGAGGATGTGTCATAACCCTTAACTAAAGTCATTTGAACAAGGTTATGATTGCACAGAGATTTGGAATGAAATATGAGCCATAAATGTAATGCGTGTATTAAACAGGGTCCCATTTTGCACAAAGGTTCTTAAGTGCTGGAGAGTATGCATGACCTTTGCAAAGATGCAAGGTCAGATAGAAGAAGGTAGATCTTGAGTGAGTCATAATTTTTAAGTGTAGGTATTTGGGGGAGAGCTCACATGTTTTCTAGGTGCATTGAACTTTAATGAAGGTAGTGTCACAAAGAAGGGAAGAGGGGAGTTTTTGTTCTGGCCTTAAGTTTGATATTCACAGGTTATAAAAGCTGAAAGCCTACGCGTGACGGAAGGTCACTTAGGACCAATTACAGTTTTGGGTGGTATGCTGGAACCTTTCTTTTATTATAACACTAATAGGTCATGTGGGAATTCAGATTCATGCGGGTATAAAAAAAAAATCCAGATTCATTCAGGTATAAAAAAATGAGGTTTGCTGACAATAACAAAGAAGCTGACGTTTTGTTTACTATGATCAAACTGATTTCATTGTGTCGCTAAGCTCATTGCTATTAAAAAATGAGAAGGTTAAATCTAAAATTTTAGTGTGGCATTCTTAATATCATTAGGATTGCTACATGACATTCTATGAATAATTGATAGATGCTCTCTAAGACCCAGTAGCTAGCTGCAGAGAGTGCTTTTTCATGTGTTATATTAATTTCAGCCAAAAGTAAATGGAAGGTCTTAAACAGGTATCTATAGTAATTTCAGCCAAAAGTAATTTTTTTGAGGTGAAACTCACCCTCTTTCATTTGGTTTATGTGCAACCACTTGGTGCAGGTTCAACAAGTGTTAACATTGAAACAATCATTAATGAACCCCCCCAATAGTTACCCCCACTCTTTGGAGGGTGGGGTTAGACAGTGATGGTCATCATTCTTCTCTTGTCGATGTAACCAAGTGCTCTGAAATTTGGGTTTGTTTTTCTTGGTTAACGAATTTGACCGTCTGAATTTTGGTTTGTATTTGGCAACATGGATTCTTCTTCTCAATCTTCCCTATCGAAATCTGTTAGATTTTGTAAGATAATGGTTGTAAGACCAGATTGTGTTCATTGAAGTAGGGTACTCACTAAATATGGATTGATCATCAAGGGGTGAATTGTGACTCAGACAACTGTTTTGATCATTGCAAGGATTGGTCTGTGGAAGAGATAGAGAAGATGAAAAATAGCCAAATTAGAAAAGAGAAGGATAGGCCTAGAAGAGGGTAAAGAGAACAGCTACAGACACCATCCTACTTACAAACGAGTTATGTTCCGAACAGCCGTTTGTATGTTGAATTGTTTGTAAGTTGGTTACTGTACTCTTCATGTACAGAAATAGGTGTGCAAAACAAAATTTGAATTTACAGGTAGTGAGGTAGCAAAGGGGAGTGCTCTGAACACAATTCTAATTTGCGATCCCATTTGTTTGTATTTCTGATTGTTTGTAAGTTGAATGTTCATAAGTAGAGTGGTGTCTGTAGTCTTGAATCCAGGTTTTCTTTAGAATTTAGTTAGTTATAAATGATTTGTTTAACCAGACCTCTGAACTCTAGGATTCTTCTCGGGCTGGAATTAACACCTGTTCAAGAAGAGAGAGATAAGTCTATAGATTCTTCTCTAGTGGATATAGATTCATTCTTCTGTCCCCAAAATGTCAGGTCATGATGATAGGTTAGATTTAATGTTAAATTTGAGTAACAGTTTGAGTCTTTTGCATTGACTGTGCATAGTGCATTGGCAGGGACAGAGTCCCCTCATTCCTTTGGCCACTCTGTGGACACAACCTTACCTGCCACCTCAGCACCCCCTGCCAAGAGGCCTGGTAGTTCCAGGGTTTCCAGACAAGAATAACATAACAGGATGTTCAAGGACTGTGCCCTCTGTCTCCTTCTTTTGCTTCTCAGTCCTACATAGACAAAGTTAGGTCACGGTCGCCTAAGGACAGTTATGATAGGTTTAGATCTTCATGTTTTATGTTAGGTCTAGATCTTGTGTTTGACCCCATTGTCCCATGGCTATTCCAGTGATTCATCCAAGCAAATGAACCAATGCGATCCATAGCGAGTGCTGCTGTTGAGCATAGGAGTTCTGAGTCTGTAAATGGGCAATCAGGTAGCAAGCGTCTGCACCAGTTGTCCCCTTTGATCTCCAATGGTACAAGTTTTGTTTTTGATAAGTCCACGGTTATATCCCTCCCTGGGCTTCTGTGGCTTTTATGGACTGCCTTTCAAGCTTAGCCTAAGTGTGCCAGATATTCGTGTTTATCTGTTAGTCCATTGGTTTCCACTAGGCATTGAGTCTGCACACATTCCACATATGTTGTCAAGGCTGCACAAGGCTTTATTGAGTTCTCATGAGGCAACATTGAGTCCTTACAGGAGGCATCAGCAAGTCTGCACGGGTATCAGCAAGTCTGCACGGGTATCCGCATGGGCGTCAGTGAGTCCTCACAGCTGGCAGCAAGTCCTCACAACCAGCAGTGAGTCCACACAGGCATCAGCAAGTCTGCACAGGCATCAGCGAGTCGACACAGCCGGCAACAAGTCCACACGGCCAGCAGCAAGTCCGCACAGGTGTCAGCGGGTCCACATGGGCACCAGCGAGTCCACGTGAGGTATCTGTAAGCGAGGCATCAGCACAAGGTGCCAGTAAGTTTGCACAGAGAGAGCTTTCGACTTTCAACTGTCTGCCAAATGGATTACAAGATACCATCTGGTTCTGGGGCTACTCTTGTCCCTGATGAAGATGACTCTTATAGACCTGGCTCTTCCTGACAACATTCTCCTTCACCTCCTATACAGGAAGATGAGCATTTAATCTGTCCCTTCAATTGTAAGGGATTGGCTTAGTTGTGCTAAGACAGGTATCTGCAGTTCTTCCTTTAAGCTTATCAGATTCTGTACATGGGAGACTTGATGCAGTGGCAAATGTTTGGCCAAAGAGAATCTCTCTCTTGCCTCCTTTGCTGTCTGCTAGGAAGAATATGGTGTATCAAGCAGGGAATTTTTCCCCCTTTCCTCTTGATCCAGCTTTTTTTTTTTTTCATGTTTTTCCAGCCAAGAGAGGTGCAGTTGCATCGGCTAAGTGGCATTTATCAATTCAAGAATCCGAAATATGTATAAAAGCTTGGCTAATGCCATCATATTTATGTCCTTTAGTGAATGGTGCTGAACACGGTTGAACAGTGTTTGAAGGAGTTTGGTGAATTTCTTCCTTCTTGGACCAGGGAGCCTTTGATAATGTTTCCCTAGATAAGGCATTTCTTGATGTGATAGGTGGATTGTCTCATGTCACTAGCAACCGCAGAGTTCACACGAGAGAGCATCTATGCTCTCAGCGGTTCCTTCAGTCTCCCTCTTTAGCAGACAGTCATGGGTCTCAGCTCATTTCTTTGGGAGGATAATAGACAACAAACATCCATGCCTATAGCTGCAGATAGAGAAAACCATATCAGTACTTTTCTCCCCCTGTCCCAGGCCACTTAAGAGTAGCCTCATCTTCCTCTTACTATAAATGGACTTTGGGGAATTTTACCTCTTACCCTTGGTCTTCCTTTCTGGGCTCGGGAAGGAAGATGTGTCCTTTTGGCAGCAAGGATCCAGATGTCATTCTGTCAAAGGAGGATGTGCAATTCCTCCACTAGTGTCAAGTCCTAAGTCTGATAAAGAATAGTTCTTTGAGCCCTCAGATGCCTGTGGGTAGCAGGTTGGGCCACTTAACTCGATTGTGGGAACACTTAGATTTACATACCTGGGTATAAAGTTCTTTTGGAAGGTTATTGCATTCCTTTCTGGTATTCACTGCCTCTTCAATCATCTCATAACTTTTAATTCATGCAGAGCAACCTAGAGGAGACAGGTGTTGAGTCTGGAAGTCTTTCTCCATTAGCAAAGGCAGCATTAGAGGAAGTACTGGCTACTTTGCTGGGCTTTATACCATAGGCTGTTCCTAATTCTAAGGGCCACAGGAGGTCGGAGGCCAGTCCTAGTTATATCCAGGCTCTCAGCCTCTGTGTCCGACTGTTCCCATTGTTTCCATGGACTCAACCCCCATGGTCTTTAACCTCCATGGAGAAAGGTATATGGATGATGACGGTGGACATGAAAGGTGCGTATTGTCGTGTCCCCATTCACCAACTTTCAAGGAAGTTCATATGCTTTGTCTTTGGGGGAAAGACATATCAATCTTGAACACTTTATTTTGGGCTGAGTTCTGTGCCCCAAGTTTTCACTAGGGTGCTATCCCTTATGTGAATAGCTTTACTTCTTAGGAATAAAGATACTTCATTGGAAGACTAGATTATCTTTGTGAAGTCGAGGGAGGATTGCCTGTGGGCAGAGCTTGTAATGGGCTTGGCAAGAGCCCTAGTCTTATAAATAAATGTCGCAAAGTCATCTCTGGAACCGACACAGAGTGACCTATCTAGGCAGTGTGATTGATTCAGTTCTTTTCGAGGTTTTTCTGATGCAAGCTCAAGCAGACCATCTGTTATTAATCACGAGAGATTTCTCCTCCTCAGGGAGCATGTCAGCTAATGCTGGTTGTATCCCTTAGGCCATGTCTTCTCTGGAGAAGCTAAGTTCTGGGTGCTTGACTGTGGATGATACCTCTTCAGTTGCACTTGAGAGGCACTGGCACAGAGATAGAGACACAGCCAGACAATGAGTTGGGGCCATGGAGCCAAGATCTGATCCCTTCCCCTTGTTGGTGGATGTCCATAGTAGTGCTTCTTGCAGGGAAGTCTTTAGAGTCCCCAAGCCCAGACCTCCCATTGTATTCAGTCCCCTCTGATGAGGATGGGGGTGTGGTTATCGGGAACCAAGACGCTTCAAGGGTGTGGTCACCAGTAGCAGCAAGTCTTCACATTAACTACAAGGAGTTTTTGGCTATCCAGAAGGGATTTAAGACCTGGATGAGCAGTGTCCAACAAAGTAATTTCTGTCTTCTCTGGCCTGTCTAAGAAGGCAGGGGCCCATGAAGTCAGAAACCTTTGTAGCCATCACCAGAGGTATAGCTTCTAGATAGTGGAGAGGAATTTGTCCATATGCCCCAGTTTGTGCCTGGTTGACTGAATGTTTTAGCAGGCATGTTAAGTCATCCAGGGCAGGTACTCTCCCACAATTGATCTTTAACCTTGTAGTTTGCGAGGTGATTTGGAGAGTGTTCAGCCAACTCCTCATTGATTTTTTTGCAGCGAAGCTGAATCGTCATCTTCAGCTGTATGTGTCCCAGTTTTGGACCCTCAAGCCTGGGTAGTAGATGTTATGCTTCAAGATTGGACAAACCTATTCATGTATGCCATCACCATCTTCCCGCTTTTTAAGGGGGTACTCAAGAGTTGAGGGCTATTGGGAGCACCACCTTGATTCTAGTCACACCTTGATGGCCAAGGAGGCATTGGTTCCCAGTCCTTCTGGAAATATTAGTAGAAGTTCCCAGACAGTTACCTCCTTAGACAAATCTGCTTCATCACTTGGAGACAGGGAAGCTTCACAGTAATATTGAAATGCTTCGTCTAACTGCATGGAAATTTTGACAGGCTCCTCAGCTCTAGAGACTTTTCTAAGTTGTATAGGGACTCTTTCCTAATGGCAAAGGGAAAGTCCACTAAATTCTTGTTCAGTACAGTGGAAGCTTCATAGATCAGAGTGCAAATCCAGGGTTATTTCATGTCTTCACAACAACATTAACAATAAAATAAAGTTGCTGCGCTTCTTAAGAGATGCCAAAGGTTTGTCTGTTTCCTCCATCATGGCTATAAATCCATGATAGCTTATATATTAAGGCATTGTGGATTGGGTATTTCAAGAGATTGACTTAGACAAAGCTATTTGCTTATTTCAACTGGAATGCCGAAGGCTCCTCTAAGTAGTTGGCTTAAGACACCTAGGTCCTCCCTTGAACCACTGGAAGAGGCTCCTCTCAAGGATCATTCTTAGACACTTTCTGGTGGCCTTGGTTTTGGCCAAAAGAGTTGATGAATTACAAGCTATATTATCGTTAGTAGGGTGCTCACATACTGAAGTAGAACTATATTTTTTGGCATCCTAAGGATTGTGTCAAGGCCGAAGCTCTTCCAAGAGTTTTCTCCATCCCCTCTCTAGAAACTAACTCTTGAGGAAGAAGATCTACTTTTATCCCCTGCTAGGGCTCTAAGGATTTATGCATTCCATCTTAACCACTAAAGAAGCAGTGTAGGAATCCATGCACTGTCAAGAATCCTGATGTTCCTGTGTCTGAGAATGCCATGGCTTTCTTTATTAAATCCTTAATCCTGGAAGCACACCATGCATTGTCTCCAGAGGATTGATTGATTCCTTTTGAAGATGAAACTACACGATGTCAGAGTAGCAGTTACATCTATTAGCTTTCATCAGCACCTCTTGCTGGTGGCACAGTGGAGGTGTAGCTCTGTGCACACTTTGAACTACTGGAGGGCTGTCAAGATCCATTGGGAAGACTGCCTAACACTAGCACCAATGGTTTCAGGATGGAAGATTTCTCCTAGTTTTCCCCTGACGTGTTACAAACAGCTATAGGTTCTTGCTATTGACCCCCATCCTGGGTAAGTGAGGAACCTTATATGTTGGGGTTTGTACATGGTAATATCATACTCTACTTCTGTTTTGATTACAGGCAAATGAAGTTAATTAGAGTAAGTAATGTTGGACTTGTGTTGCAGAACCATTGCTCCTTATTATAGAAAGCTACCCTGAGATGATTAAGAACTACCTTTTCATGCAAATTAGTGGTGGTTTTTTTGGGTGTGAGGTGCCACAGCAACTCAGTTAGGTAGGTTGTAACTGTTTAAAGATCATGTTTAGTTGTGGCTTTAGATCCCATTAGCTCTGCAGGCCTATGGCAGAGAGGCCTAACTTGCCATTCTGCATTGCACAATCTCAACCAATGGCTATATTCAGGGCTCACGTTCCACCTCCTGCAGCAGTGGACTTCACCTTATGAAGATCCTCATCTGACAAGTACTTGCCATGGGAATGTATTCATCAGGTAAGCAGCGATAAAGATATTTCTAATATCTGATAATTTGGTTATAGGGAAATCTCTTGCCCTTCTCCAGCACACAGTGTTGAAGTCAGCAAATGATAGAGGGTAAGTTTCATCTCAAAAATAATTATTTTTATGATAAAATCATTTTTAAAAATTTTATCATTGAGATCCCTCCTTCCTTCCCTCTCAAGAGATAAGAGAAGAATGACGACCAAAGCAGTCACTGTCTTACCCCCACCCTCCAAAGAGTAGGGTTAACTATCAGGAGCGTTCAATAATGATTGTTTTAATTTTAACACTTGTCGAACCTGCGCCAAGTAACGGCAGATAAAGCAAATGGTAAAGGGTAAGTACCTAAAAAATTGATATCATGAAAATCATTATTATTTAGGATGAATCTTACCTACTGTTAAAGTAGCTCACATCTTCACAATGGACAGGTATGGTCAGCATTCAAAAAGGAAGAAAGCTTGACTGACTCTACTAGACTGTCTAGTTCACCTGTCCTCCACCAGGCGGGTCTCAAAGTTAACAGTTCTTCTCAGAATTCTTCTTGCTGCTGTAGTAGTTAGTGCTTCTGGACATTCAGGATTTTGAGTGTTGCACTGTTTCATAGTATTGTAACTTTTTTTGCTTTGTTGAATAGGATGTTCTCGACTGGAAACAGTAAAAATAAGAACATTAAGTTCTGTGTAAAGAGGCTGTATTCAGCAGAAATGGATAGGCACTCTATTTGTGTCAGTTGTACAGTAGAAGTCAGGAGTATGACCTTAACTTCTGGTGTAAGGAATAGAGTGAGTGGTCTAACATTGTGACAAAGAAATTCCTTAGTTATAGGAAGAAAAGAGAAGGTGATAGGCAGGTTACTTCCCTTCTGGCTTCCCCACCTATTCCTTCTTGCTCTTCAGCCCACCTCCTCTTCCACTCCCTTCTCCTGCATCTGTTCCACTTCCTGTTACCCCTATTGTAGCATTGTCTTCTGGTACCCCTACCCTTTAGTTCAGGAAAAGTGACTGGATATGTTGGAACAGGATGATAGTCTGATTTTGGGTTCAATTAAGGGTTTAACTAAATTTATGTTGGGTAAAGGAACCTATGGTGTGCACTCTTTTTTTTTATGTTATCCCCTAAGAGAAAAGGTGTAGGTGGCCTCACCTGTCAGTAGCCAGAGCTCAGGACTGCCCTGTGCCAGTAGGAAGCCTGAGCTGCCAGAGAACTGGATCATGTCTTGCAGCAAGGTTGTTCTGTGCTCTCCGACACCTTTTCTTCCTTTCTTGCAGACAACGAGTTGTATCCCTTGATAGTCTATAGATTGGTTCAGTAAATGTAAGTTATGCACCAATCATTACCCTCACCGTTGTCAGGTTTTAATGGTAGCAATGTAGGTTTAGACTTAGAACCTAGTAATGCAGGAGATAACTGTAGAGACAAAGGTAATGTTTTGTCTGTTATGGGTTCTGCTAATGAGCGTTATTCACTCCATTTTTTACATATTCTATCTTTTTTCCCCATGCAATTTCACCCCTATTATTTTTTCCTCCTCAATTTCCTTCCCACTCATTACCTCTTTCTCCTCATAATCTTCATCTCCCCTCTGTCTTGTCTGTTTTATTTGTGGCCCTTCCTCTTCTGTTACCTCAAATGTATCTTTTGAGGCTCTTGTTTCCTCCTCAGAAGGTGCCTCCTTAGAAACTAAGCTAAATGCTTTACTAGAAGTAATTTTGAAATGTTATTTGTACTCATCAGGTGGTAGGATGCCTCATAAGGTGGTGGCTGGTGAGTCGGTCATGCCAGGCCTCACTGACTCACTCCTCCCCCTTCCCTTCCAGTCGTCTTCCCAGTTGTTTACTGCACTGCTTGTCGCTGTTGTGTTATTGCTCCCTCAGCTACCTCTTGGTGCTTCAGGTGTTGCTCAACAAGTGTGTACTTTCTGCCTTACCTGTTGTTTTGCTTGAGGAGTCAACTTCTGTTGCCCCTGCTCCTTTGTTAGCACTTGCAAAGAAGTTTGAGGTGGAAGAGTCATCTTTTGTTTTTAGGCAGTCTGTGAATCCTCAAGTATGCCAGTCTCTGGGGAAGCTTTGGGGAACTCCAAGCATAGACCTCTTTGCAACAGCTCAGGACATGAGCTGCCAGTATACGATTTCCCCTTCCAGAACCCTCAGGCTTGGCCGTTAGACACATTTTGCAGGATTGTTCGGATATGGACACTTACTCCTTTCCTTTAAGGCAAAATCCCTTCTTAGGGTACTCAAGATACCAAACTTGACCTCCTAAGTGGTTAATAAGGAGGGGGCACTTTTATGCTGTGTAAGGGCAGTTAGAGTTTACTTAGATAAAAGCCTATAAGAGGCAATGTTAATTATTAATTTTGTGGAATTAGGAGACCAAACACTGCTGTGTCTAATAATGCCATGCCCTCTTTTGTGTTTTAAGTAGTTAAGTTTGTTCAGGAGAAGCTTAATACCAACATTTTACCTTTGCTGAAGAGAGATGTTGAGATTTCATTAAAGAATTGTAAAGCCCTTAGTCCACGCTTCATAGCTGGTGCAGTCTTTTCCTGAACTGAATGAAAGAGCTGACTTTTTACCCTTTCCTTAGTGTTAAAATCCTGGTCTTGAGTTTTATGGAGAATGAAAGTACAGTACATTGTACAACATACATATAGGAGCACACTTTTATATCTGTAGGTATTCATGTACTCCCTGTGAGGGATACACCTTCTGGTGTTAGTATGGTCCAGGAAGAATCCCAGATCTCGTAAGGCTGTTTTGGGTTCCATATAAGATGGGCAGATGTTTTCCAGCTGCACTAACCCTCTGTCCTTCTCTCAATGTGGGAATAGGCTGTGGGAATAGCAGGTAAGATTCATCCCAAATAATATGAATTTTGTAATAAAATTTATTATTTGGGTACTTACCTACTGTTAAAGTACAAGCATCCCAGCCTCCCCACATCTTGGTGGGTTGTCAAGAAGAATTATGACAAGAACTAAAACATAGACACCTGGCAGATTACAAACAGGTGAACTAGACAGTCCATCCAGGGACCCAAGCATTCTTTTTTGAATGGCTACTACACCTGTCTGGCACAAAGATGTAAGGTATCATCAACAGTAGGTAAGTATCCACATATAATAAACTGTTATTATTGAAATATATATCTCTAAGATTCAGTTTTTATTCATCAGAATAAACCATTTTATTCCAGAGTTCTATTCCACCTTTGTTCCCTGTACTGTCACACTTGAGAAATCTCAATTAGATCCTGTTTTTCCTGACTCCTCAATTTGTTAAGAGGCTGATCTGTCACTTCCTTCTATGTTGAGCTCCTCTCTTCCTTTCCACCTTCCTTATCTTTGTAAGCTAGATAAGGTGCTGTAAATTACCTCCCATTTGCTTCATAAAAGTATTGAATTTTTTTGCTACACGAATGCCTTTTTTATATTCATATATCCTAATACTTAAGCTGTTTTGGAAAAGAAATTCTTTAACCAGTAAAGTAAATTACCATCTTGATTTTAACAGTTATGTAACAGAGGTCATCCAGTGCTTGATGTCTACCATACTTACTTTACTGAAACTATTAGTGAGTAAAATAATGAGATATTTGTCTTTTTGTGCTATTTTCTATAAAACTATCAGTGAATAAAATAAATGAGATATTTGTCTCTTTGTGCTATTTTGTATTGCAGCTCAAAATCGTGTCTGAGCTCTGCTTCATGTCCTCGTGAGACTCACTGCCTGGCTCCCTCCTTGAAAAATGCAACGAGGTTGATAAGAATTAAACGTCAAGGATGGAACAGTCAGCATAAGGAGGATGTTATATATCTTGGTCCTCCAGCATACCTTTACCACACAGTTTCTCTTACAGGCTACATTCCAAAGTTTTCTATACTGCCTGTCAACTGGCCTTCTGCCATTGAGATCTTCTGTGATTATATGGTCAAGTTTTCAGGTGCCCTTGCCATTCTCAACATGGTCCCGGTTATGTACTTAGATGGTTACTGGATATTTGGTGCTGTCATTGACTTACTCCTTTCATCACATTGTGACAAAGTTTCAAGAAAAGTCATTCACATAATCTTCACTATATTAGGAAGTATCCTGTTGCTTCTGAATATGATTTTAGGTATTCAGAATTTGTTATGAGATTATGTGAGATTATTGTAAGCAAAGCAACAGGTATGGAGATATATAGAGGTAAATATGAAAGTGGTTGCCAAGATTTTGTCCACATAAGTTATAACATTGATAGTATGTTTTACACAGTGTCTATTTTGTCTATATAGGCACTGTATTATCTGTGATTCAAATATTTAATGATAGCTTCAAAGTGTACTTTTCGGTAAAACTTGAATATTTACAAATGAACTTTCAGAAAGGTATATTAACAGAGAGGTAACTTTCAGGTACTTGGTATGGTCATAAGTATAGATGTATGATACCAATGTAATATATCACTTATGATCAAGTAAATCATATAGATGGACTTTAATTGCTTATGATAAACATGACCAGTTTCAGTGTATGTAGAGTATATACTGAATCTAGAAGTTAGGAGAGGGAATTATTGTATTCCACAATGACATACTGTGACTTTGTTTCATTTTGCTGATTAAAAAATTTTTAT
Source organism: Macrobrachium rosenbergii (assembly GCF_040412425.1). NCBI lineage: Eukaryota > Metazoa > Arthropoda > Malacostraca > Decapoda > Palaemonidae > Macrobrachium > Macrobrachium rosenbergii. The sequence continues at coordinate 8,555,245 of NC_089744.1, forward strand.
TTTTATGTGGTATCTATATATATAATGCTGTAATGATCATTTTTGAATGATATATATTATATATATATATATATATATATATATATATATATATATATATATATATATATATATATATATATATATATATATATATATATATATATATATATATATATATATATATATATATACACACACACACACACACACACATATACATACTGTATGTATTTGCCTAACATTGCTAGGTATCTAGTGCAAACTACAAGCTTCACCTGTCCAAAATACAAGTCCATATGGGAAATGTGGTTAGATTACCCCCTCACTGAGAGCCCAGTTGAAACTTGTTAAAACCGTTTTGCATTTTACTATCTTTTGAGGTCAAGTGCCTTGCTCTTTCAACAATCATGGCATACAAAGCAGCATTGGCCGAACCCTTGCCTTATGGTTTTGGAATTGATTCTAATTTAGAAATTGTTAATTCCATTTGCCATTCTTTTACACTGCAAAGGTCAGCTCCTGCAGGGTTTCCCATTGCTTGGTCCCTGAATAAGGTTCTTAGACTCCTCCATCCACCCAGTTCATGTGCTGCAAAAGGCAGTCTTCTTGACTGCTTTGGCATCAGGAGCTCAGATTACTCTACTGGGCTCTCTTAGAAAAAGACAACGTTTCACAAGCATACACTTAGTTATCATTTGCTGTTGTCTCCTGGCCTATCATTCCTGGTCAAGAATAAGGACCTTTTTAAAGGGAAAATCCCCTTTTTTGAAAAAGGAACTCAGTATTTCACATAAAGTATTATGCCTGGTTCAGGCACTTAAGATTTACATAGATGTCACGGCAAACATCCCAGGTGGTCCTATTTTTCTTATACCTTAGCACAAACAAACCACTCTCTCTGCATAGGCTGACAATTACTTTAGTGGTCCTCATTAAAAGGCAGAACCCCACTCCTTTCCTAAGTCACATTACATCCAAAAGGTGAGTACATTGTTTACTTTCTTTGGAAATGTTTCCTTTGAAGGAGTCTTCAAGTGTACGGAGTAGTTATTATAGACAGTATTCCTGAACTGGTGACGGTGCCGTAACCCTGCAGGCAGGCCCAACATAATTAGGTAAGTCACTGTATGATCCATTGTGGTTCTACAGTTAGTTAGTTATAAATGATCTGGTTAAACAAATCATTTATAACTAACTAACTGTAGAACCACAATGGATCATACAGTTATAGGTTCGTGTGCCTCCTGTTCTTTATTGCCAGACATGAATGGGTACTGAAATAAAGAAACTGTCGATAACCTGTAATTTTACCTTGAATGAAAAATTCCTGAAACACTGTTGTCATGAGAGTGGTGGTGGTGCTGAGATATTGCTGGGGAAAGCCCATTAATCATGCAGCCAGACCCAACATTAGGTAAGCCACCTTTGAACCAGAAAAGTAGTACACACGTATTGGTTCGTATGTTGTTCCCTGTTCTTTATTGCCAAACCCTATGGGTATCCAGAATAAAGAAAATGGTTTATAACATGTGACTATACCTCGGACCAAAAATTAATCTGGGTTGTTGGGAATCTTTTATTAGGGGCTAAGCCATTTCATCACCTGTCAATTTCTTTTGTAATCTCCTTTGGGGACGAACAGTGGCTATGTGATAGGAAAACAGGTTTTGACATAGGAAAAACCTATTTTTGGTAGCCGCTGCGAGTGCTCCAACCCTCCCACTTTCCCTGACAAGAAGGCACGGGACTGGGGTGAACATTTATCTTGCACAGACCTGGCATGTACTGAAGATGGTGTTGACTTGTTGTCACATCTGTGCGAGTATGACGTAGAGCCTAGGTAATCATTGTAGGACAGGAGATAGAGCCCTCCTGTCCTGAGTCCTTTACAGTATATTCTATCCCTGTGCCAACAAGCACTATTCTGGCCAAGAGCAACTACAGTATAAGAGAATTCTTTGTAATTGGTTGGTCTGTCTTATGGAGCCTTGAGGGGGACCATGAGAGTATAACTCCCACGAGGACTCACATGGCTACAAAAATAGATATATATAAAATATATATATATATATATATATATATATATATATATATATATATATATATATATATATATATATATATATATATATATATATATATATATATATATATATATATATATATATATTAAATATATATATATTCATGGGGATAAACCCCTGTATTCTGCACCCCATGAATGGCTAAAATCCACGAATACTTAAAACCCCTCTAAAAACACCTAACACTGCCTATTTTGATAGTTTAAACAAAAAAACCCTCTAAAAATACTTTTACCTGAGTATTTTAATAGTTTTATCACAAAAAGTGCATGTAGTCATGAAAATTTTATGAAAATATAGTAATTAGTGAATATTTCTCAGTGAAAAATACCGCGAATGGGCGAATTTTCTGTGAATAATATGTACATATGTTCCACAGAGAAATCTGCAAATGGTGAGACGCTAATGCGGGGGGTTTACTGTATATACATACAGGCAGTCCCCGGTTATTGGTGGGCCCAGTTATCAGCAATCCGGGTTTATGGCGCTTGTCTAGTGACGAAAATCGGCGATTTTCAGCACCAATATGCACCTGTGTCTGCTTATCGCCACCGATAGTCAGGTATTGGGGCCAATACATACCTAACTGAGGCACCAATATCTGGTTATCGGCACCAATAACCACAAAATTGTCGATTTTTGGTCATCTGCAATTTTCTCTTATTGTCATGCCGTCGAAACGGATCCCCTGCCAATAACCGGGGACTGCCTGTATATATATATATATATATATATATATATATATATATATATATATATATATATATATATATATATATATATATATATATATATATATATATATATATAATAATTTGTGTGTGTGTATGTCTGTACAGTAGTCTCTCCCAATCTTGATTGATATTTCCAAGGTCTTGCCAGCTAATGGAGATTCCAGAAGTTGTGATAAAACACTACGGGTGTAAAACATTAACATTTTTGGGAATGCTTCTGCGTCCCTTCATGAGTTGGGCACAAAAGTCATCAACTTCAAAGCCTTGGAAGTTGATCATTCCCTCTTTGTCATTCAAGATACAGTTCCAAGCGTGCTCCAGGGTCTGCAAGTTGACACCCTTCCAAGCATTTGCAAAGTTATAGATGGCAGATTCCAGTGAATACCTTTGAAGATTCTTCCGAGTCCATTCCCTTCATGTATCCAAGCCTTGCTCCTTCTACTCCTCATTCTTGAACACCATCATCTCCTCCAGGAACTTCCTTCAGTATAGCCATTTCTCTGCAACAAAAATGTTGTGGTCCATTGGTTGAGTGACTGCAGTTGTAATTAAAGGCAAAAACATGACCTTGATATGACCTACTGTACATCACCAGCCAATTGGGTTGCATTAGAATGTAGTCACTTTGTCCACAAGAGGAAAAGTCTTCATCTGATGTATAGCAATTCCAAGGTCGTGTGTATGATGACAAACAAAATCCTTACATAAGTGGTTATAGAACCCATGAGAAATGCTCTTGGAGATTAACCAAGCCTTCGCCATGTGATACCAATTCACAAGATTATCCATCAGCCATGCAGGGTACCGTGATTGGTGTGCAGTGATGCCTTCCAGAAGTATTTGCACATAACAAAACAGACCTGTGTATCTTCAAATGCTTTTGTTTAGGTAAATTCTTTTCCTTTTCATTAGCCAGTGTTAATTTGAAGGGAGTGATACAGTAGACCAGTTCCATCATTGTTGTAGATTTAACTTGAAACAAGGCCTTCCTTTTTCATCGTCTTTCACTTTCTACCAAAATTCCTCTATTCCGTCTTTGGAAGCATCCAAAGCTCCACCATAAGTCTTCTTGTTGGAAAGCCCATGTCAAATCTCGAACAAAGTGACATGTCAAGTGAGTAGTGCTTTTAAGCTAATAGCAGTTGTGGTAGCTCTCAAGGAGTCAAACACTCACCTAACACTCCCAACCCATTCTGCATGGCTGTCTCACCTTCACTCCAAGCCCTGAAAATTTTTTACAATCTACTACCCCCACAATAACCCTTTCTCAGCCTTATGTCTGTTAGCAGAATTACCAACTCTTCTTTGCTCTCACACAGTGTTGCCAGCCATTGAGCGTAGTTTTTCATTTGATTTAATTCATATATATATTTTTACCCCGTTATTCGCCGGGGACGCATACCACAACCCCCTACAAATAGCTAAAATCCATGAATACTTGACACCCTTCTAAAAATGCTTATAACTGCCCATTTTGATATTTCAAACACCAAAAACAAACTCTTAAAAACACTTATACAGTACCTGAGTATTTTAGTAATTTTATCAAAAAATCCATTTAGTCATGAAAATGTGAAAATACAGTAATTATGAAAAATACCATGTGTAGGCAAATTTTCTACAAGTAATATGTACATATGTTCCACAGAAAAATCCATAAATAGGTGAAGCCTCGAATCCAGAACCGCAAATAGGCGGGGTCCACTGTATATTGTGGTGCTGGGGACCCTCAAGATAATGTCAAGCACCAGAGAAGGTGAAGCTTAATGATTAAACAATTACCGTATTTATGTACAGTACATAAATTCCTACATATAGGCATGCATACACCCTGTTTTTTCAAGAGGAATGGAATAGTGAAAATGCAAGGGACAAGGTGACTGTTTAATCAGGCAAAAGAAGGAACCAAACAGAAAAGTGTACAAGCTATAACTGGTGCATGTAAAACTGGACTGACTTGCGCTTTCTAAAATAGGTTATAGCAACTTTCTTGTATATACACCATCAGTGCAGCATACATTATAATTATATATTTATATATATATATATATATATATATATATATATATATATATATATATATATATATATATATATATATATATATATATATATATATATATATATATATATATATATATATATATATATATATATATACATATATATATATATATATATATATATATATATATATATATATATATATATATATATATATATATATATATATATATATATATATATATATATATATATATATAGACATATATTTCATATATATACTTTACATTAGTTAGCAGGAAGCATAAAAATCCATGAAAGTAAGAAATCATGGACAAACAGTAAAAAAGTGCAAAATCATTTAAAAATATTAAAATGTATAATAAGTAAATAATACATAAAATCATGTAAAAGCTAAAACATTTTGAAACATTGTATTCTTTACATGACATTCGGTGCATGGTTCCAGCATTTTGCCTTGGTTTATGGCGGTTTATGCATGGTGTTTGGAAGAAGCTGTGCCCTCAGTTTGTTCATGCTCTAAAGGGCTTTGACAAGGCAGTTGTGAGCAAGCCTTGATGATGTTGAGAAGTGAGGCATAAAAGGACTTGGCGAAGGAGGATTTTGTCTCATTATTTGAGGCAGACAAGCAGCCACTGATGAAGAGGAGTTGATTGAACTTCATGAACAGCAGTGCCAGGAAGAGGAGCAGGAACAGAACTGTGATGCCTCATCATTAGCAAAATACAGCAAGCCTTTGCACACATTGAGAAAGGGCTTGCAATTTTAGATGGATCCCAATACTGAATGCATTGCAAAAATTTTGAGGGATGTCACGTTTTTGCTCCTTATAGGATCATCTTCAATGGAGAGAAGAGCAAAAAAATTCAGGATACTCTTGAACATTCTCACAGTGCATCAAAAATGAACAAGGACAGTTTGAATCCTATGATGAGGAGATTCAGCCATCAACAACAATTTCAATGTAGTTTCATCCTTTTCCTCCAACTTCCACCTCCGGCCCAGTGAACACATCAATGTTACCTACCTTTTTTTTTTTCTTTGCTCTAGCATAAATTAAAATTATGTTTATTAAAAATACAGTAACAATTTTAAATTTTCAAATGCTATTATAGTAGTGACAATATAGGTTTGTTAACAGGTTGTCTAGGTTGTTTTCTAAAGGCTTTATGTTGCTTAAGCCATTTTCCGACTTAAGTCATGAGTCTTGAGGTGAATTAACAGCATCATGTGAGATGTGTATGTAATTGAATTATGGAATTAATGGGAAAGAAAGGATAATACAACAGTTATAAGGATATTAAGAGAAGAATAATAATGGAATAATAATGGAAGGAAAGTATCAAGGGGGGAAAAGAATAGCGCAGCATAAGGTACAATAATTTAATAACAAATATTGTAACAATATATTAAGTGTACTGCAACATGTGGAAAGGGCAGAGTTGGAAAAATATTACAGTAAAGTAGGGATCTCAGCTTAGGACCAGTAGCTAATTGAGGTCTTGCTGAGTTCTCCTTCACACAGCTACAATACACGTTATCCTCTATATTAATGAGTGGTTGTTACGAGGGAAAACAGTAAAAAATTAGGGACAATAATGGGTACTAGATGGTCAAAGGGTGCATATACTGTAACTGCCTTTCTGTTGTCATGCTTGCTTTTATAGCCAAAACTCCAAGGTAATCATCAGTAAAGAGAAAATATAAGGTGATCATGTATGATGAGAAAATTATTATTAAATAATGATATTACTCTAAAGCATGGAAGCCATAGGTAATGTGTTTGTGTAATGTACAATAAATGCTGTGCACAAGTAACAATAGAATAAGAACACGACTACAGAACCAGACTAACCACAAAAAATTAACGGCAGTGCTCAAAGTAAGTGTGATGCTACTAAGCCTGACTAAATGCCTGTATTTATATTTTCTAATGCAACCATTTTCTTTGTATGTATACATCATCAGTCAACTGATCATGGAGTAAACATTTACAGAACTACATATAGAGTAATTAGCAGTCATGCACAAAGAGTAAACTTAAATGGTTGTACCTTCAGTGTTCATGCCTCTCTCTCTTTCAAGTGATTTTTTTTATAAACTGCAAGAAACAAGTGTTATATACATAACAGACATCTATGGAAACTTGTAAAATTGTTGAAGTAATGGTAGCAATTAAGGTGAAGGAAATAATAATGCCAGTTCATTACTTTAACTTCACACCTACTATGGGTAGACAAATACGCACACGCCATTCATCATTTAAGTAGAACTGAAGCACATGAAGGATGCGGGAAAATTTGTCTTTAGATGCATAATACCAGCATGTAAAATTAATGATCATTAGAGGGTTTTCTTTGCCACTGTACAATTATAAATTTGCAAGTGAGTTGGGAAATAATACAAAATTTGATTTTGATATCTAACTCTCTTCATTCTGAACTTAAAATTTCACATTTCTTTTTTTGCTGTATAAGCCAGAACTCCATACTGTTATTTTTCAAAAGTTAAAGTGCCATATCATTGTATCTTTTCACAGTCAACCACTCTCTCTCTCAAGAACCTGTTAGACAAACACACCTGATAGATCAACACTATCATTTCCACATTAATAAAATAGGGAGAATTTACCGTGAGATACATAATAAAAACATCTTAGGAAGATTTTGAGATATTTGATGTTACTTTACAGGTTTATTCTAGTGGTAAAGAGGTGTATTTTTAAGAAGTGCATGATTTTATGTTAGCAAATAATCAAGTTAGTAAATTATATAAAATTTCTGTCATTTTTAAGCTTTCTTTTATCTTAATCTCAGTTTGCGCATTTGGTTTAGGAAGAAAAGGTCTTTTAATAAGCATTAAAATTACAAACATTCAGTTTTCCTAACTTTGTTTGCCATGTTATTTTTACAGGATGTATTTAGACTAAATATGACAAGATATACTCTATCCAGTCTTGTAAGTTGGCTTTTATGTTAGCCACAGAGGAATGATTGAGCACCTGCTTTCTTTCTCTCTTTCTTTTTTATACCCCATTACCACTTATTCACTTAGCAGCATGGAAACATAAGCTTGAGATAAAGAAAATATTGCTAGTCATTCATCCATTTTTAAATTAAAGGAATTTATTAATAGAAATAATAGTAGTGCATACCTAAGATGGTATATTTTTAAAAAATTGGAAATTGAGGCAGTGAGGTGAAGTGAGGAATTACTGTAAGTATTTATACATTAACTTATAATGAGTATATGTAAAGTCTGAATTCTCAGATTATTTAACTTGACAGAATGTCTACTGCATTCCTGCTTCCACCCGTTGTTCCCGTCTCTAATACTAAAATCGGGTATATTGATGGACGAGGGAAAGTTTGTAAATAACAGTACATGTGCGTCCTTGCTTTAAAGACCAAAGTCCATCATTATCCCTGGTTTCTATAAGTTTCTTGATATATAAACCTGGCAAGGTGAAGAAGGTTTAGCACCATGTCAGTCTTCAAGTTCTTACACCATGTCTACATGTATTTGTAATATATTTCCTTAATCCCTTTGGCACTCTTTCATATTTTATACTTGATTGATGTTAATTGTGTTTTAATAGACATAATTCTTATTTCTCGTTTCTTTTTGTCACACCTATTATATCTTAAATTGTAGTATTTTCTTACATTAGAAAATCAATTTAGTGTTCATATATGCAGTCAGGTCATCATGTGGATTTCTCTGTATTCAGATTTTGGTAACATGTTAGGTTCTCTGTATGTTTATCTGTGTAATTAGGTAAGGTCTTGTGCAGAACCTTTCACACTGTTACTTAGACTTGCTTGTATTATATAACTACTGGATTTGTTGTAATAAATTTTGTAGGAAATGTACAATTTTTGCTGTCACCATCCTAGAATAATGACCTACCTTGATATCAAGACTTGCATGCCAAAAGGTGGCAAATAGAGAAGTCTGCTAGACATATAAAAGAAAACTGGTTATCAACAAAGGAGTTACTAAATACATAATCTGAATCCGTTCCTATGGAAATACAAGTTGAAAAATATGATAAAGAAAAATAACCAGATAGTAAAGAAAAATACATATACTTTATCTCCAGGTGGAAGTAAACCTTTACTTGTATCTAAGAAAAATTAATGTACTTGAGTATGGCCAAAAGGGATGTGACCCACGCAAAACTGGAGTCAACTGAGAACTAGAAGAATTGCCTGGGTAATGAGTTTTAGAATTTAATATGGATTTCATGGGATATACAGTAGAGTAAATTACCATTGTTGCATGACAGGCTGGTACCACTAGAAGTGAAGTCAGAAGTTGCATATGCAAGGATTTCATGGGCAATGTACTCTGTCCCTACACTCTGTCACCTGAGGAAAGAACATCCTCCACCCATGTGATCCAGAGTCCACAGCTGTGTGGCTGATCACTTTCACTTTTCACAGGGATTTAGGCATACATGCTAGCAAGTTAAGTGCATGTCAGGCATCATACATTAGGAGTTTGAGAGGGCATCCAGGCCTTCAGTCAACAAGGTATTCTTCTGTTCATAAATGTTGATCACGCTTCCCTTGCTTTGGCCATTTTTAAGCAGCACATTGTTCATTGTGTGAAACGCTAAGTCTGCTTGGGTATGCTGCAGACAACTTAGTCTACCGTGCACCATTTTCTTTTATGCTTATGCCTGCCACACTGGAACTCAGGTCATTATAGTCATCCTTGAATGTACTGTAAGAGCACTTTTACTTTACAGCTGCATTCATTTGCATAAGATAAAATGTACTCTTGACTTTAGTAATGTGTAGCTGCCTCAGTAGTGCAAGCTGTAGATGGTGTTGTATATTGTGATGAATATTCAATAAATCCACCACAGACTTCACATGGGAATAAGGTTTTAAGTAAATAATCTGTGGAAACTAGCAATGTGAAAACATTTTGAAACTAAACATCACTCAGTCCAGGGTAATAACTAACCTATCAATTTCACTGTTGGTATCATTGTTCATCATTTAAATTTAGTATGTTATCAACCCAAGCAATTTTGATACAGTATGTCTCTTAGTGAAATTCTTTGCTGATCCGAGAGTTTTTACTACTTTTAAAACAGATTAAATTAATTTCAGTCAGTGGAATGAGATATATAAAGTATGATTTTATCAGTCAGTGGAATGAGATATATAAAGTATGATTTTAAGATTTATTTACAAAATATACAGAACTTACTCCCTAACCTTACAATGGGGTGGAGAGTATCAACACTTATTACAATACAGAGTAAATAAAAATCAGGATTAAAGATAATCTTTTGTGAATTGAAGAGAGCCTTGGGTTCTCAGTAAGGGCTAGTTACCTTTCTCTGGTGCTTTTCATGAAAGCCCATAGGCCTCTGTTCTACAGAAGGGGCACTTGGTAGCCCAGTGACCCTTGTTTGTAGGAAGGTTAAAAATCCCAGTGTTTTGATAATCAGAAAAGTGTATTGTGATTATAATGGAAACAATAATAATTTATTTTGGTTCACGGTCATCCAATCAGCAAACAGATATGTAAGAGATAATACAAAATACATTTGTGGGATAAAAGAAATGGTAACAGATAACCCAGTAATAATAATGATAGTAATGACAATTATTATTACATATTTTTATCTAAAGAAACCCTCCTGTATACATGCCTCATTTAAAGTTATGACTGCATCAGCAGAGTTTAATTTATAATAAGTAGTTCTGTTTTCCAGACAATTCTAAATGTAACAATTAACTATCCAGATAGTCTGCCTCTCAGTCCCATTCTTCAACACACAACCCGCACTAAAATATTGTCAAGGAAAGACCAAAAGAGAAAGTGTTAGTGACCTTCAAACAACCAGTGCCCAGCAGAGTGCGTCAGTATGTAGGGTAACTTTTCACAGGAGAGTACATCTAACCTTCAGGGTGTCACCATTGTTACAAATGCAGACTCTAAAAAGACCATTGCACAGAATTTCTGATTTGTGGTATTTGTAGCCACTGTCACCACACTCAACTTTGCCGTGATAAATTAGAAAAGGATATACAACAAAGTTAAAAGTCTCAACTACTCATTACCTCATCATGCATGGTTCAAGGGATGTAGCACTAGGAGTGCAAAGATGAAAGGATATACTCAAGTGCAAGTCTTACTGGCCTTCACAACTAGAATAACAGTGTCAGTACCAATACCTGCCCCAAGAACAGCAGATCAAAATCTAGGGCAACATCTAAAGAAAGGGTGACAAACTGGTTCTCAGCAGAGAGAAAAAATGAAAAAATCTAGCGAACATCGCCAGCTCCTTTGGCAATCTTCCAAACACTACTGCTTCCCTTTCACCCCTGCTACCTTTCCTCAAAATTGTATTTCCTTCTCCTCTGTCATCTTTTCACCTCATGTTCCCTCTGTTGTCCAAGAAACAGATGATATTTTGTCTCCCAATGATCCAGTAGACTACGACAGAATTATAGAACTGCAAATCATCTCAAGACAACTTGAATGTCTACTCTTCAAATTACTCAATTATATAACAAGGAAAATGGGAGGAACTTCAAGTAGTAGCAGATTCAAAAGAATGATGCAGAAGGGACTCTCTAAGGAATCCATTCCTTACACCTAAAAAGTTCTTATGTAAACCATCCTATCACCTTCCTCCTAACTGAACTCCATTTACTGATGATCATTTAAGCACTTACTCCTTTTGATTTAAGATTGCTCATTCTCTCTAACTGAAAACTTTTCCTTTCCCCTATCAGGTCTTCTCTTGCATAGACCAAAAAAATCTGCTATCCTCAGACTTCCTTACACCATATTGCAGGGCGATACACAAACCAAACAATTAGACACATTCACAGTCTTCCTTCAAGGGCCAAACAGGCCAATAGCTAATACTGTAAATACAGTACAGTGAAATCTTACAGTTATCCTCAAAGGACATACACAACATGTATTCCTTTGAGTTAATGTGAAAAACCTCATTTCTGCTTCAAATTTACCCTTTCTTCCATCAATCCCCTACCCCATGAAGACATGCTTTTAGCTACTGCCAAATAAAAACCCTGAGGAAAGTAAATAAATACTAATTGCTATCACTGTGGACTTTTATAGGGTTTTTTAACTTTTTCTCTATGATGAATTTTTCAGTGCTCCCTTGCTAAACTTTTCATCTCTTTAATGGCCAAAGGTTTCTCTCTCACATATTTATCTGTGCTTTTGGGCTGCTCTTGGACCAAGAGCTTATGCTGGCATAAGCCCAACTTAATCATAACAACAATGCTAATCCAATCTAGCCACAAGCACTTATGTCATTGTATCCCTCAGAAGGGAAATGTCAATGCCTTATTCAACTACTTCTAAAGGACTGACTGCTAAAATCAACCATGGCTGCCCTACTGGCCCTGATTTCTAGCATCTGCTCTGGATTCAGCCCATGCAATAAATTTGCCTATAAACTTAACCAGTATCATGATAATCTGTGTTTTTTCTAGTAATTAATAAGTCAGGTTGAGTCCAGAACAAAAGATTATATTATATATACACACACACTATATATATATATATATATATATATATATATATATATATATATATATATATATATATATATATATATATATATATATATATATATATATATATATATATATATATATATATATATATATATATATATATATATATATATATATATATATATATATATATATATATATATATATATATATATATATATATATATATGTATGTATGTGTATGTATGTATGTATGTATGTATCACAAAATTTCTAAAAACCTGTCTGTATGGTTGGTAACACTGCACAAGTGGAAAGAAGCAATGGTATTGCGGTTTACAATCATTACCACATTGAGAAAGGGGTATATGAGGGCGATAGGATGGGGTAAGCATTTGGAAGGGGGCAGGAGAACTGAGTAGGGAGGGCTGGGCAAGCCTTTGTCTTTTTGAGAGCTTTCATGAACGTTATTGATTTGGAAGTGCTATGTTATTTAATACATCATCACATGTCACTTTGTTGATCACTTTTGAATGGATGAGAAAGATACATCATCGCTACAATAATTTATAGTAGGTGTGTAGGTGATGAGAACTCGTGTACTTGTAAGCTTTCTCACTCTTGGCACAAAAGCAGCAGTTCATTACACATCAACATCTTTATTGCATTTGAATGGCTGTTAGAGATATACATCATAACATCATAGGAGAGCCTTCTCACATTGGCTGCATTCAAAGGTTTACTGTACCAGTACACTTGTGTTGAGCATGCTCCCTGTCTTTTGTTCAGTTGTTCGTGATTTCTTGATAGTCCTGTATTAAACGGTTGCTGTGTGACCATTTGTCGCAATGCTTTCCCCAATCTTGTTTTTGGTACAGGTGCTGTTGTTGCTGTGTATTGTGTGAATGGCCTCACCACCTTCAGAGAGGGCCAGGAAGGTGCTGACACTTCAAAAGAAGCTGGAAATCAACCAGAGAATTAAGGCCAGGTAAACAATGTCTCGCATGCTATGGCACAGTGTACCTTGCTGGACATCAAGGCAGCCAAGGACAAGCCAAAGATGGACATTGGGAAACTGTCAAGGAGCTAGTCTTGTAAGGTGATGGGAAAGCCTTGCTGTGAAAAAATGTAACAGTTGTCCTTGCTCTGATTTTGTCATCAAGAGGTCAGCTGGGATGAATGTATCTGTCACTGGATTGAAGGCTTCTTCCACTAAGTTCGCAGGTCTGCATGGAGTTGTGGACTTTAAGGCGTATGAGGGATAGCTGTTTTGGTTCAAAATTCAACATGGGCTTTTCAGCAAAAAATTCATGGTGAATCCTTGGATGCTTCTGAGGAGGGAATAGATGACTTATGGCAGATGTTGAGTCAAATCTGCAATGCTGACAAAACTGGTCTATTCTATTGCTTCTTGCCATAACACCTTAGCTGACAAGAAGGAAAAGAATTTACCAGGTTGAAAGCATTTGAAGCAATGCATGTCTTCTTTATGTGCAAATGCTTAAGGCAGCCATCATTACAAACCAATCATAGTTGGACAAGCAAAGCAAACACATGCCCTGTGTGGGTATCCCAGTGATCTGGTATTATTCAGCAAGGGCTTGGTCCACCTCCAAGATCATTTCCAGCTGGTTCCATAACCGCTTTTGCAAGCAGGTTATTCATCATCAGACACAGGACTTTGGCATTGCTAGACATAGAGCAAAAGCTTTGCTTCTCATTGACAATGCGCCTGTGCATCGTACCACAACCCGGTTGGTTGGTGATGAAGGTCGCGCTAGGGTCATGTTTTTGCCTCCTGATATGACCTCACTCATACAAATGATTGACCAAGGTATTATTGTTGCAACAAAACCACTATATGAGAGGGAATTCCTACAGGTGATTGTGGTGCTTGTTGATGAGGGGAGAAGGAGCAAGACTCTGGAGAATCTGCAAAAGTATTTGCTGAAGTCTGCATCTACAAAGATTTGCTGAAGTCTACCATCTACAACTTTGCAGATGTTTGGAAAGACGTCACTGTGCAGATCTTGGAGTATGCTTAGAAACTTAGCCTGAAGGGGGAAGAAGGCCTGGTCAACTTTCAAGGTTTCATTATTGACAACTTTTGTGGCCAACTTTCAAAGGGAGACAACATCCCCAAGGATGACATATGACAGTGGCGGGACAACAATGTGGTGATCCTGTCTTCCAACTGGTGTACAACAGGAAGAAAGCTGTTGCAGTTGCTGCAGGTGAGATGGAGGAGGAAGCCCCTGAAGACAACATGGACAACAACTGGTCTGCCACACACCCAAGCTCAACCTACAAGGACATGCGGAGGATGTTGGACAACTTTCCAAAGCTTTGTGAGAACCCCAAAATCGATGGTAGCTGTTTTGTCAAGCCTGTTACATGGGCTGAAGAAGTTTCAGAAATTCAGTGGCTGGTGACTGTGAAGCAGGATCATAATTTTTTCTTTAGAGTACCCTCAGCAGCTCCTTCAGACCCCCATTCCCCCATGCACCCAAGCCCCTCACCATCCACATCTTCAGTAACGTGGTTGTTCAGCTCAGAAGTACAAGCAAACACTTCAGCACTGTTTTTGAACATTCCAGGTTCTTTTCAGCCAGGAATCTGGTTTGTCTCTGCCACCTCAACGTCTCATCCCACTAGTTCTCCACTTCATGACCTTGACGAGACAGTGATGTGGGAAGTGGAAGAGGAGGAGGGGGAGGACGTGTAAACCCTCCTTGCAAGATTTTAAAAGTCTGGCCCATGTATGCTGTTTAGGATTTGCACACAAGGATAAGAGAGAGTTTTGTATTTCTAAGAGGCAAAATAGAAAAAAGATACAGTCACCATTTTAGTATAGTGCAGTAGTGTGTGTGTGTATATATATAGTGTATGTATAACTTGTTACAAGATAGGAGGAAAAAAGGTACGAACATATGGTATAACATCCATTCATAACTATAAGCATATACTGTACTGTATATGGTATCTGGTTAAACAAATCATTTATAACTAACTAACTAACTGTATATGGTAATGTGTAGTGACAGGGTAAGGGGATGCTTTTTCATGCTATCTGGAAATTCCAGTATCATGTACAGCCCTGGATGCATTAATCTGGATAAACAAGGGATTACAGGCAGTCGCCGGGTTACGGCGGGGGTTCCGTTCCAACAGCGTGCCATCAGTCAGCCCTATGGGGCTAAAATTGACAAACATAAACTCGTCACCATCAAGAGTATCAATCATGTAAAACTGATACTCCCAGCAGTTCAGCTGATGGTCTCCAGGCCCCACAGAACCAAGATCTGCACTCTTGCAGTATCAAATTACCTTCTTGGAGGCTATGACTTCCTCCTAGAACGGGACTCTCTGTCCCCACCTAACTCAATATGATCCAGAGATCCTGCCCCCTCACAGTCTCTATCAGGCATTAAAAGTCCTCACAGACCTGCCTCAGAACCACTGCCAGTGCCACCTGAGCACCCTGAGCAGTGCCAAGCTCCGTCTATCTCAAATGTTGAGCCCTTACCAGATATAATTCCTGTGCCTGGCCCTGCCAAAGTACCAGTGCCAGTGCCAGTGCCAGAGCACACCAAAGCTCTCCCTTCAGGAGATCCCAAACTTGCCTCAAGTTCCCTGCCATTGCCACTTGAGCATCCTGAGCAGTGCCTGCCACACTCCGTCCATCCCAAACATTGAGCCAATTCCAAATTTAATTCCTGTGCCTGGTCCTGCATTAATGTCAGTTCCAGAGCATGCCATGGATCTCCCTTCAGGAGATCCCAGTCCAGATCACCTCTCTTCTCCCGGCTTGGCCTCCCCACCAGTGTCAGTAAGAGAGCCAACCCAAAGTTTATTAGGGTCCCCTCCGGATTCCCCTGACCACAGCGGAAGCTCACCCCCCGGCATGGCCTCGCAACTTGTACCTGAGTTGGTCATTGTAACCTGCGAGCCTCTCATGGCCATGAAGACTTCTTCCTCTCTTTCCCAGTCCTCAGAAGATAAGACTCTGATGGAAAATTCAGCCATGTCTCAGCTGGTCACAGAACTCAAGGAACAAATGGTAGAAATTGTAGACACCACCCCTGCTTCAGTTGTAGCAGCAGCCGAAACAGGTGGCCACCAATGGCTTCCTTGGACTTGGTTCCACTGATCCCTCCTATAACGTCAAACCATCAACCTAAGAGAGCCATCAAGTTCACCTGGCACTCATGACCTTATGGCACGGTTCCCCACTTTTATTGAGTATCTTGGCACCCAACCAGAGTAGGATGCTACGTTACTCCCTTACTCTCACTCTCTGTCAGTGTCTAACTTAATTTTCTTCTTGTAACTTTAATCATTTATAAACTCATTTTACGCCTTGTAACAACTCACTGTTTACCTGGCATCACACTCTGCCCAATGCAGAGTGCCAACCGCAAGATCTCCTGGCCCTATGAGACTTTGACTTTCTGTCCGTGCAATTACTTGCATGGAAAATTTAAATTGTATATGTAACAGAGCCACTAGGCCCTTATGACAATAGTGCCACCACCATACCTGAGTACCATGGCATCACCTAACCTGAGACCACTAGTATTTACATCACCTCATCAAGACAATTAACCACATGAATTTATATAACCAAGATAATCTTATATTTAAGTGCATGACTAACTTATAGGTCGTAATTCTAATAATAATTTATATCATATGCCTATAATATTAAATCTTGACATAAATTATAAAGTTCATGTGATACAATTTTCATTGTGATATATAGTAAGTGCTGCTTCATTTTAACTCTTAATTACTAACATACCTTACTCCTAGCAGCAAATTAATTCTGCATTAATGCAACTATTGCCACCAGTGTGATAAAACTTGCATTTATCCAAAATGCAGAAATCCTAATTGTAAGTTCATTAAAGTAACCAAGGACTAGCAGAGGAGAAGTAATCCTTAAGTGTCAATGTGCTTTGCCTGCAGACATTCCAATCCAATTAAGAGTGTGATGTGTCTACTAGTTGGGGGAGCTGCCAAGAGAGTTAATTCTCTCAAGGCAACTCCTCTTTCAAGAATAAAGTAAAAGTTCATAATAAACAAACTAACTTAATAACCTTCTGTTAATTAACTTTGTGTGGCGCGACGCTGACGGTCAGTCGTGGAAAAATTGCCCCTCCAATCTCATTCTGATTTCCCTTGTTTCTTTTAATCCTCTCTTGAGTTCTGTGACTGCAGTGAGCCCTTATTCCAGATACTGACCTGAACTCGGAGAATATGCCTGGCCACCTGAATGACCCAAGGCACTGATTAAGGCGTCCATGCTTCCTGTTTGGCTTAAGGCACAGATTAACCGGCCAGCCTTCGTCAAAAGAGAAAGTGGGATGCATTAACCGCCCAGCATTTGCCCAAAGAAGAAGTTGGGTGTACCAAGAATGCATCTGGAATCAAAAAGCTGGCAATCCTAGGAGCTGATAAATAGCCCCCATTGCAGGTATTCGGACAGAGACCAGAACCCCGCCAAACAAGTCATCTTTTGACTGCTTGCTCCTTCAGAGCTAACATCCCTCTGTGGCTGAATGACTCAGTCCTAGTATCTTAAACCCAGTGCCAATCCTCCCCCTCCTGCCCTTCCATTGGTACGACTACAGGAGCCATCTCTTCAGAATTAAGGTACAGTAAGAAATTGAGGTTGTCCAGTCATTCAGCTTTTTCTTCTCCTAAATGTTTCCGTTTCAAAGGGCAACTATTTCATAGACCTGACCTGTCATATTAAACTCGTGTCACAAGTTTATTCAGTGTATTCAGTAGTATTTTACGTAAAGATTTCTGTCGCCCTCAGCGCTAGCCGCTTATCATTGCTTTTTCAATTAATTGATTACATGATCGTATGCCTTTCTCTATTGCAGAAAGGAGTGCCTGCCGCTGTGAACCCCTCTGCCACAAGTGTGTGCTTGTTGGTTGCACCAAAGAAATTTCAATTGCAACCTTATGAACAGTGCCATTGAAGTGTAATCCCTGACACCCAGTTAATGTCTATTATTCATTTTATGTACTGCAGCAGGACCCCCAGTGGCCTGCCTTATCCCTCCTTGTCTTCTAATTTTGTATTGTAAATACATGTAATTTAGTTATCCCGAGAGTTTCTCTCCAGAATCCCTCTAAAGTAGGGCCTTCAGGCCCTGTTCCTTCTTATTATTTTTACACTTGCAGGTGATACAGTCAGATTAGCAACATCCTTTTGTGGTAAGTCCCCCACCTTCAAGCTTAAGAATATATATATATATATATATATATATATATATATATATATATATATATATATATATATATATATATATATATATATATATATATATATATATATATATATATATATATATATATATATATATATATATATACACATACATATGTTGTAAGGTTGAAGGGACTCCGGGGTCACCAGTGTAAGGACTGGGGTTTGAGTGACATACTGGCTGGGTGTTTACTGGTTTATTGGTAATTCCTTACTGAGATAAATGTACGGAATCTTTGAAGATGTTATTGAAGCGTCCGAGCGGTAAGGTAGCATCTACACACAGACAGGTAAAACAGAGGTACAGACTTAGGCATCTGTGTTTGTTGGCAGACAAACAGATGGCGATATTGAGAGACATGATTAACATACAGTGATGAAACATATATCAATGGAAAGGCCAGGAAATTCTACATATGGCCAATTGCATGAGATTTGAGGCAGATTAATGGATACAATGCAGTAGCATAATATATGTGAAATGGAGAGGTTTGGCGTCTTCACAAACAGAAACACACATACAGTTTGATACAGAAGATTCATTGGAACATTATGAGTACATGATTAGAATGCTTGCATGGCAATGCAAGTAGTGGTGATTGTACATACATTAAGACAACAATGCTTAGGGAGAAACAGATGGAAATATTGTATGGTTGAAATCGCATTCCTGTAGAGAAAGAAAACGAGACACTCCTGTTTTGTCCTGTCCACTCCGATGGATGACGATTGACGAACACACGAAAACACACGTGTTTGGAAGAGACAGCGTCAGGCTCTTACAGATACTCTCCCCCAAGACGTGGGTAATGTCTGATTAATCGGCTTGACTGCTCAGGCAGAGGGAGCGGTGTGGTTGTTTGGAAGAGACGGTGTCGGGGTGATGGGCTCTTACAATACTCCCCCCTCCCCCCCCAAGCGAGGTCTCGATGCGGAAATTGTCTTGCCGACAATTGTAGTTGGCTCGAAGGGCTTGGGCTAGGGGCGGGTAGGAGGCTGAAGGGCGGCGCCGGCCGGCAGGAGCTCGAGGAGGACAGGAGCGGGTTGAAGGGTGACGTCGGATGATCCTTCGGTGGCCGGCTCGAGGGCTGAAGGATGATGGCGGCTGATCCTTGGTAGCCAGCTCGAGAGGGACGGCAGCAGGCTGAAGGATGACGTTGGCTGGTCCTTCGTCGGTCAGCTTGTCCAGTATGAGTGCGGGGGCGGCTTCAGGCTTCCTGGAGGAGGCATCCAGGGCTCTGGTGGTGGGGTGAGTCATCTCAGAGGGTCGGACTTCTACTGAGAACTCAGGAACGGCGGGAAGCAGTGAGGCGGTAAAGGGTCTGTCAGTGCATGGGTCGTCATCTTGGGTCGGCCAGCTCGTTCGGGTCACTCTGGGGTCGCCAGTGTAAGATTGAAGGGACTCCGGGGTCACCAGTGTAAGGACTGGGGTTTGAGTGACATACTGGCTGGGTGTTTACTGGTTTATTGGTAGCTCCTTACTGAGATAAATGTACAGAATCTTTGAAGATGTTATTGACGCGTCCGAGCAGCGAGGTAGCATCTACACACAGACAGGTAAAACAGAGGTACAGACTTGGGCATCTGTGTTTGTCGGCAGACAAACAGATGGCGATATTGAGAGACATGATTAACATACGGTGATGAAACATATATCAATGGAAAGGCCAGGAAATTCTACATATGGCCAATTGCATGAGATTCGAGGCAGATTAATGGATACAATGCAGTAGCATAATATATGTGAAATGGAGAGACGTTTGGCGTCTTCACAAACAGAAACACACATACAGTTTGATACAGAAGATTCATTGGAACATTATGAGTACATGATTAGAATGCTTGCATGGCAATGCAAGTAGTGGTGATTGTACATACATTAAGACAACAATGCTTAGGGAGAAACAGACGGAAATATTGTATGGTTGAAATCGCCTTCCTGTAGAGAAAGAAAACAAGACGCTCCTGTTTTGTCCTGTCCACTCCGATGGATGACGATTGACGAACACACGAGCACACGTGTTTGGAAGAGACAGCGTCGGGCTCTTACAATGTACATGTCTGTTACATATATATATATATATATATATATATATATATATATATATATATATATATATATATATATATATATATATATATATATATATATATATATATATATATATATATATATATATATATATATATATATATATATAATTATATATATATATATATATATATATATATATATATATATATATATATATATATATATATATATATATATATATATATATATATATATATATATATATATATATATATATAATGTACATACATATATATATATATATATATATATATATATATATATATATATATATATATATATATATATATATATATATATATATATATATATATATATATATATATATATACTGTATGTTTATATATATATATATATATATATAATGTATTATGTACATGTCTGTTACATTATATATATATATATATATATATATATATATATATATATATATATATATATATATATATATATATATATATATATATATACTGTATATTATATCTATCTGTCTATATCAGTGGACAGGAACCGATCCAGGTTTTCAGGGAAAGGCATTTTGATAACATTGTTTGTTCTAAAGCTGATGTTTCACAACACGTGATGCATTCTCAAAGCTGAAAGTGAGTAAAATAATAAGTAATTGCATACATTTTGTCATAAATAGAATTTATATTATAGCCTATGTATATATATATGCGTAGACATATACACATTGTATTTAAACAGTGAACATGGTGAATGATTAATGATTACTTCAGTTTTGTCAGTCTTCCTCTGTTGGCTAAGATGGAGGCCTTTACTGTAATTCCGTTTTCTAATGTTGACCCAAAGTTGTTCGGCAACAACAGGAAAGGTCCGGTTTGCTATAGTTATGACTTCGGCCTCATAGAAATTAGGTTCGTAGTTTGCTAGCATCATCCCTCGGTCCTCTAAACCTTTAAATATTCTGAAATAACAGCAATTCTTAAAGTTCAATGATAGAGATAAACATAGTCACTAAGATCTATAGATATTATGAAAATAAGAAATAGAAAAAAACACAAACTGGAAATAATAGACAAGGCACACATGCGAGCAAAAATAACCTACTCGGTGACAGTCATAATAAGGGGCTAATAGCTTTGTACAGAAAGATTATTTTGAAAGAGTATTGCTTTACATTTAATTCTTTATAAACCAGGTGTGCTTATGTTAACAGTGTATGAAATTATAAGGCTGTGGCAAATTTAAAATGGGGTTTATATAACTTTCTAGGAAGAGCTAACCATACTGAAAGGTTAGCTTGAAGAGGTGGGATAGGTGGCTGGGGTATTAAAGAGATATAAAATGTATCATGATGGAAAACATAAGAAAGTGAAAGAGCATGCTGGAATAAACTGAAGTTGAATGAATTGTCAGCGGAAGAACGTAATGGAAAAAAATACATATAAAAGAACCATTTAAAAAAATAAATGCTCAAACTTGGAACAAATACATTTCAGTTATAAGTAAAGAGCAGATGCTGTAGCCAGTTTAGAACGGAGTACAGATTTGCAGGAATATTTATGTCTACTTTGTTTTTCATCGTGAATCCGAAAAGGATGATTGAAATAACATGAATGACAGAACCTCATGAAGAATGCACAGTATTACTGGAGTAAACTGAACTTTATTCATAAGTGAGAGCAACATAGAGAAAGGGAATTCAAAGAGTACAATGATGAGATGTAAGAGCTTTATGTGTTACAGAATAGTACTCGGATGCACAGATGAAACAGTTACTGATTGTGTTTTAGCTCGTAGAGCCAGAGAGGGGCACGGGAAAATGGCATGCCTCCAAACCCCTATTCCCTCACCATTCCTTAGTTGCAGTCCTCTGCAATGCCAGGGCTAGTGAGTCGACTCTCAGACCTTGGTTTAAAATAACAAGAAAAATTTACAATAAGATAGCATTCACATCGCCATCAACTTTACCTTGTGTATTTGCTTATAGCGTTGCTGTAAGCTGATGCATTATAAGAGACATCAAGGAAGACATCGAGGTGTATCTTCAGAGCAAGCTGTTTGATGTGTTCAAATAAAGGTGTCTGGAAAAACAAAAGACCATGTACTATTGATCTAGCTAATTAACAGTAACCAATTGCTAAATAATGCAGTATATTCAGTCTGTATGACTGTGATATTTGTACTTGTTGAAAGTTTGTAAAATCATAAAAAAAAAACAGTATTAGGTACTTATACAGGAACTTGCCTTCAAGATAGAATGTTCAAGAATTTCCCACTTTGGACCATCTGCATCAATTTTAAGAAAGTCCAAGGAACCAAAGTGTTGGCCTAGGTGAGCCAAGGTCTTTTTAAGAGGTTGGTAAAGGCCAGGTTGCTTTATATTGGAGACTTGGTCATGAGCAGCTTCCCTGCTGACAGATGCTAGACGGAAATAGGGAAAATAGGCCCTGGAAAAGTAAAATAAATAGAATTAAAGACTGCCAAAAGATGTGTGATTATTATTTATATATATTACATACAGTATATATATATATATATATATATATATATATATATATATATATATATATATATATATATATATATATATATATATATATATATATATATATATATATATATATATATATATATATATATATATATATATATATATATATATATATATATATATATATATATATATATATATATGTATGTATGTATATATGTATATATAGATATATATATATGATCATGAAGCTACAAATATCGCTTAATATCAAATCCACGCTACCTCGGGAATATCCCCGATGGGGAATTATCACCAAAGGGGAATTTATAAGTGATAAATGGACGGGCACTGCCAGTCTCGATCCCACGACACACAGGCGCATCCAGCGAATCCAGTCGACGCTAACCACTGAGCTATCAAGAGAGGTATAAGTTAACGCCGAGTCTGGTGTACTATATTTACCCGTCGAGAGCGGGAAATTGTACTTAGCCTCGGCATTAACCCACCTCGACCATGATAGTTCATTGGTACGTTGGAACACGCAGCTCTTTTTATGAAATTTTTTATCACACCGTGATTTATATACGATCATGAAGCTACAAATATCGCAATATCAAATCCACGCTACCTCGGGAATATCCCGATGGGGAATTATCACCAAGGGGAATTTATAAGTGATAAATGGACGGGCACTGCGAGTCTCGATCCCGACGACACACAGACGCGCATCCAGCGAATCCAGTCGACGCTAACCACTGAGCTATCAAGAGAGGTATAAGTTAACGCCGAGTCTGGTGTACTATATTTACCCGTCGAGAGCGGGAAATTGTACTTAACCTCGGCATTAACCCACCTCGACCATGATAGTTCATTGGTACGTTTGGAACACGCAGCTCTTTTATGAAATTTTTTATCACACCGTGATTTATATACGATCATGAAGCTACAAATATCGCAATATCAAATCCACGCTACCTCGGGAATATCCCCGATGGGGAATTATCACGAAGGAATTTATAAGTGATAAATGGACGGGCACTGCCAGTCTCGATCCACGACACACAGGCGCTCATCCAGCGAATCAGGCGGCGCTAACCACTGAGCTATCAAGAGGTATAAGTTAACGCCGAGTCTGGTGTACTATATTTACCCGTCGAGCGGGGAAATTGTACTTAGCCTCGGCATTAACCCACCTCGACCATGATAGTTCATTGGTACGTTTGGAACACGCAGCTCTTTTTATGACATTTTTTATCACACCGTGATTTATATACGATCATGAAGCTACAAATATCGCTTAATATCAAATCCACGCTACCTCGGGAATTATCACGAAGGGGAATTTATAAGTGATAAATGGACGGGCACTGCCAGTCTCGATCCCACGACACACAGATGCGCATCCAGCGAATCCAGTCGGCGCTAACCACTGAGCTATCAAGAGGTATAAGTTAACGCCGAGTCTGGTGTACTATATTTACCCGTCTAGAGCGGGGAAATTGTACTTAGCCTCGGCATTAACCCACCTCGACCATGATAGTTCATTGGTACGCGTTGGAACACGCAGCTCTTTTTATGAAATTTTTTATCACACCGTGATTTATATACGATCATGAAGCTACAAATATCGCTTAATATCAAATCCACGCTACCTCGGGAATATCCCGATGGGGAATTATCACCGAAGGGAATTTATAAGTGATAAATGGACGGGCACTGCCAAGTCTCGATCCCACGACACACAGACGGCGCATCCAGCGAATCCAGTCGGCGCTAACCACTGAGCTATCAAGAGAGGTATAAGTTAACGCCGAATCTGGTGTACTATATTTACCCGTCGAGAGCGGGGAAATTGTACTTAACCTCGGCATTAACCCACCTCGACCATGATAGTTCATTGGTACGTTGGAACACGCAGCTCTTTTTATGAAATTTTTTATCACACCGTGATTTATATACGATCATGAAGCTACAAATATCGCTTAATATCAAATCCACACTACCTCAGGAATATCCCGATGAATTATCACCGAAGGAATTTATAAGTGATAAATGGACGGGCACTGCCAAGTCTCGATCCCGACACACAGGCGGCGCATCCAGCGAATCCAGTCGGCGCTAACCACTGAGCTATCAAGAGAGGTATAAGTTAACGCCGAGTCTGGTGTACTATATTTACCCGTCAAGAGCGGGGAAATTGTACTTAACCTCGGCATTAACCCACCTCGACCATGATAGTTCATTGATGCGTTGGAACACGCAGCTCTTTTTATGACATTTTTTTAATCACCGTGATTTATATCACGATCATGAAGCTACAAATATCGCTTAATATCAAATCCAAGCTACCTCGGGAATATTCCCGATGGGGAATTATCACCGAAGGGGAATTTATAAGTGATAAATGGACGAGCACTGCGAGTCTCGATCCCACGACACAGACGCCGCATCCAGCGAATCCAGTCGACGCGCTAACCACTGAGCTATCAAAGAGGTATAAGTTAACGCCCGAGTCTGGTGTACTATATTTACCCGTCGAGAGCGGGAAATTGTACTTTAGCCTTGACGGGTAAATATAAAAGAGCTGCGTGTTCCAACGTGCCAATGAACTATCATGGTCGAGGTGGGTTAATGCCGAGGCTAAGTACAATTTCCCGCCTCGACGGGTAAATATAGTACACCAGACTCGGCGTTAACTTATACCTCTCTTGATAGCTCAGTGGTTAGTGTCGACTGGATTCGCTGGAATGCGTCTGTGTGTGTCGTGGATCGAGACTCGGCAGTGCCTGGTCCATTTATCACTTATAAATTCCCTTTCGTGATAATTTCATCGGGATATTCCCGAGGTAGCGTGGATTTGATATTAAGCGATATTTGTAGCTTCATGATCGATATAAATCACGGTGTGATAAAAAATTTTATAAAAGAGCTGCGTGTTCCAAACGTGCCAATGAACTATCATGGTCGAGGTGGGTTAATGCCGAGGCAAAGTACAATTTCCCCGCACTCAACGGGTAAATATAGTACACCAGACTTGGCGTTAACTTATACCTCTCTTGATAGCTCAGTGGTTAGCATCGACTGGATTCGCTGGATGCGTGTCTGTGTGTCGTGGGATCGAGACTCGGCAGTGCCCGCCCATTTATCACTTATAAATTCCCTTCGTGATAATTCTCATCGGGATATTCCAAGTAGCGTGGATTTGATATTAAGCGATATTTGTAGCTTCATGATCGTATATAAATCATGATAAAAAATATATATATATGATAAAAATATATATATATATATATATATATATATATATATATATATATATATATATATATATATATATATATATATATATATATATATATAATATGTATAATGAATCACAAAAATATGGAATGATATATATATATATATATATATATATATATATATATATATATATATATATATATATATATATATATATATATATATGTTTTTAACCTGACCTACTTTATTCCTGGCTCAGGGTCCACTTCTAGGGTCTAACTGATGGGCAGGTCACTTACCATAACAATTATAGGTTCTGACTGCAATTGCTGGGTCAGGTAGAAACTTACAAAGAAAAGAGATGGACTGAAGGCCTTACTTCAACAAGGAAATGTTGCAGGTAAAAACTTGGATTTACTTTAACTTTCAATATATTTAAAACACTTACTGTGAATCAGAAGAATGGGAAAATAATAGGCATGTAAAACAAAGTTCTGTCGAGTGATCAAACATTTCAGCAATTTAAACATACTGAAGATCTAGGGCTATGCCACAGCAAGGAGCACAAGACAAGCGGTTGTTTCCACAGCTAACAACACTGTCTGTAGTTGAGTACTCATGCGGTAACATAGGGAAAAATAGTGATGTCAGGCAAATCGAGGGCTCACAGAGGGTCCAGGATAACTCGATTCTTGTGCGAGATTCTTATGTTAAGATTACACACTGTACTAACTAAGTCAGGTCTTTGCAACAAATTGCACTTAAGAAAAGAAAATAGAATTCAGTGAAAGATCAAAATATAAGGTACCGTTGAAAGAACCTCAAATCAGGACGTTACCTAAGACAGAGCGATGGAGGGGCCACGCTGAATTTCACCAGGTATAGAGGGAAGATTTTACGGGACTGCACTGATAAGTAACCTGGGGGACCGAAGTGGCCATGTGGGATAAGCTCAAGAAGGAGCGGTCAAGGGGCAAGTGTAAAGAATTGGCTACCAAGGGGTGTTCTGAGGTGATGCCACTGGTACCCCGCTTTATATGACCTCGGTGGATTATTTTTTCTTTCCTCTCAGATGGTACTTGAATCACTGGCATCTGCATTCTCTATGTCAAGGCCTTGTGTGGACCTTCCAATCCAGGTGACCTTGGCAACCACGTGTTTGCTAGTTGCTATGTGGGTGCAACTTTCTCCCAGTCTTCATCCCAAAGCCAGCATCCAGGAGGCCGGATTTTCATCTCCATTCGCCTTTACCTGAAAGAGGTTTTTCAAAGCAGTCACCAGGCCTAGGTAAGATTAAGAGATTTACCAAAGGGAAAAGCATGGAGAGAATTAAGAAGGGGCTGGTTTTCTCACGCCCTTCCTTCATTAGTTATCAGAGTGGCAAAAGGTTTTTGAGCTTGTGTATGAACAATAGTATATTTTATGTTCTTGCAACTTGAAGGTTGAGTTACTAAGAGGTCTCCCTCATTGCTACTTGCCCACTAAGTTGACAATTGCACCTTAATTTACAGGTGCTCAGAAGCACAAACCTAAGTACATGAAAGATACCCATGTATGTAAAGTACATGGTCTGTGCGGGTCAAGGACTCGGGGGTTATTAATTACAATGAAATAACAGAGGAAAATAAACAGCATATGCAAGAGTAAATAATGACCGTTAAAAGAAAATTTACGATCAATATGCCAGTATTATATTCTTTAGGTTATGAAAATGGCTAGGTTCATTCTTCAGCCCAAAGGCATTAATTACACCAGTAGGGGCCGGTGGATGTGGTGAAGGCTGTCAGAGGCGCGACTCCTCTGACAGGGGCATCTGCCAATATCTTTGGTAATGGCACTGTGCCAGGTGTGGCACTCATGTGGTAAGGCCCTAAACAGCTCTGCTTTACACAATTTCAAATTTACCATATAAGTAATTGCATGAAAGGGAAGTCAATGGACTTATAGTACAAAAGGGGTCAGGCAATTTGCACTCTGCATTGGCAGAGTGGGAAGTAAGGTAAAAATGAGGAGCCATTATAAGGCTGTACAAAGGTATTCACGAATGAGCAGGGTTGCCAAGAAAATATTAAATTAAGAGATTGGAGAGAAAAAGAAAAATTATCAAAGCAGTAAAGGGAATATTACAAGAAGTTAAATCAAAAAGTTATAAGAAGTAGTATTAAAGGAAGAAACCTGGCATCCTAATCTGGTTTAAGGCGCCAGAACCCATGAGATACGTAAGGCACTGTGCCAGGTTGGCAGTAGTGTGAGGAAAGCTCAGTGGCTCACTTTAGGCTGCCTGGATGCTCTATGCCCTTTACCCTTCTTCCTTGGCCCTCTTTTAGGTTGCTGGTTCAACGTTCCGTGGGGAATCAGTGGAACTGAGTCCGAGGAGGATGTTGGAGTGCCACCTCTTCTGGCTGCTATGGCACTAAGAGTAGGGGCATTGCCTACCATTACCAGTACTAGCTGTCGCAGTTCCTTAAGTTCTTCAGCCAATTTAGATATGGCATGAGTCCTTACTTATGGACTGGTCTCCTGCAGATGGGGAAAGAGAGGAAGAGGTTTTGGCAGGTGTGAGAGGCTCAGGCTATGGTGATCAGCTCGGGCACAGGTTGCGAGGTCGCACCATGTGATGAGCTTCCACTGTGGTCAGGGGGAATCTGTCTCTCTTACTGACACTGGTAGCGGAGCCAAGCCAGGAGAAGAGAGGGGATCCGTACTGGGATCTCTTGCATGGAGATCTATAGGGTGCTCTGGCACTGGCACTAAGGAGGGACCAAGCACTGGGATTGAAATTGGAGTTGGCCTGCCATTCAGGGCGGACGAAGCCTGGCTCTGTTCAGTGCATGCAAGTGGCACTGGCAGAGAATGCGAATCAAGTCTGAGATCTTTGGGGTTCCTTGGCACTGGCACTAGGGTAGGACCCAGCACTGGAATGAGATTTGGAATTGACTCAACATTCGGGACGAATGGAGCTCAGAGTGTGTAAGTGGCACTGGCAGTGGGTTTAAGGCAGTTTTACGATGCTTATTTATGCGTGACGAAGGCTTTGAGGGGTTAGGACCCTTGGATTGTCTTAAATTAGGTGGGGACTGAAAGTCCTGTCCCAGAAAGACATCATAGCCTCAGGAATATATGTTGCTACTGCAAGTGTGCAGATTTTGGATCTATGAGGTCTTGTGACCCTCAACTGAACAGTGGGTAGTATCAACTGTAGATGATTGATACTTCAGTCTTGACAAGTTTATGTCAATGAATGATAGCCCCATAGGTGACTTTGTCTTACCTTATGAGGGAGATTTGCGCGCCAGTGTCATCGAATGCTGTGACCTGGCATGTGGGATAGCTACCTCGAGGAGGTGCCACAGAATGGGACCCTCAGCTGGAGGGCCTAAAGATGAAGGATTCATAACTACCAGGGCAATGGCGGGTGTGCTGCTTTATTAGGGCATTTTGCCCATAGGGCAGAGTGCCTATATGGCTTATAGGTGGTGCAATAATTTTTACTATAATCTGTGCTTGGCACTGTCCCAGTGGAGGGAGCAGAGCTGTTGTTGTTTACCCAAGGGCCAGGCATGGCTCCTTTGGGTGTGGTCCCATTTGGGGACTTGGAGGGAGTTTCTTGCTGATTCTCAGCCTTCAGGTGGTACTGTTCAGTGGGGTGCCCTATCTTTTTACAATGGCCACACATGGGCTTCTTGTGAGGGTGCCCATTCTTGGGCGGAGGGCCAAATCTTACGCCCCCAGGAACTGGCTGCAGGATGGTGAGTGTCCCAGTGATTTGCCAAATGGCAGCACTTATCTAGCATCGGAGGGTTCTTGTCGCAGAGATAGGTGGCGAGAGCAGGGGGTGCGTAATGTAGAAAGTCCTCGAGCTGGAAACTTTTGATTATTTCCTCTGCAGAGATGGCGTTGCAGGCATCCAACCACTGCCTGAGAGCTCGGGACTTATGGCATGCCCAGTCGGCCCAGGCTTGACCCGCCTCATTCGACTGTCCTCTCCAACATTGTCCCTGTCTTTTGGGGTAAGCTCATAGGCCTTAATTATGGACTTTCAGACCTCCGCGAGGTTTCCACGGTCTGCTACAGGAATGGAGTGGAAGGCAGTAGTGCCCTTTCCCTCCAGGTGTTTTGCAAAAAGCCGAGAGATGTCTGCAGGCAGGGGCTTGAAGTTCTTGAAGACCTCTTCCACCTGGTCAAGCCAGGTCTCAGGCTCTGAGTCATTCCATTTTGGCATCATGTAGCTGGCAGAAGCAAGAGTGGACTGGGGAGACATGGTTACGGGGCCACGGCCCCCTTGGGCAGCCATGGCGAGCTCATGGGCTCGATCCCATTCTTCCTTAGCTAGTCTTCCCTGCCTGCCTCGCTCTTCCTTGGCTTCGCCTTCCTTTCTCTCTTGTTCCTCCTTTGCTTCTCTTTCCTTTATCTCTCATTCCTCCTTTGCTTGTCTTTCCTGTCTCTCTCGGTCCTCCTTGGCTTTTCTTTCCTGTTTCTCCTTTCGCTCTCCTTTCTCTGTGCTGTGACTCAACCTAGCAACTCTTGGTCTTTGTACCCCAGGGCTTTCCCAGCAGCAACAAAGCTTATGATTTCTTTGGTGAAAGAGGCCTTGTTGCTGAGGCTTAGGGGAAGGTTTTATCACAGGAAGAAAGATATATTACCCTGAGGAATGATGTGTCTCTTAGGACAGGTGGTAGCACTCTCGGTGCAGAGCTCATACTTGAGAATCAAACTATGTGGGTTCTGTTCATAAATGAACAGCATTTGGTTGTTTCATGGAACGGGAGGGGTGTTTTTAAATGAACAGCATTAGGTTGTCCATAAATGAACAGCTTTTAGGGTGTTCTTTAGAATGAGAGGGATGTTCTTAAATGAACGACTTTAGCTTGTTCACAAATGAACAGCTTTTAGGGTGTTCTTAAATGAACGGCTTTAGGTTGTACGCAAATTAACGGCTTTTACGGTGTTCTTGAGAATGTGAGGGGTGTTCTTAAATGAACGGCTTTTAAGTTGTTCGCAAATGAATGGCTTTTAGGGTGTTCTTTAGAACGTGAGGTGTGTTATTAAATGAATGGCTTCAGGTTGTTCGTAAATGAATGGCTTTTAGGGTGTTCTTTAGAACGTGAGGGGTGTTCTTGAGAACATTAGGCTGCTCGCAGATGAACAGCTTTTAGGGTGTTCTTTAGAACCTGAGGGGTGTTATTAAATGAACGCCTTTAGGACGTTTCGTAGACTGTGAGGGTGTACGTAATTTAACAGTGTTAAGACATTAGATGAGAACGTGAGGGTTGTTCTTAAATTAACAGATTTTATGCTGAGAGACACCTGGGGTTGGCAAAGATGAGTTAAAGCTTTGAAACAGGAGTTTCGGAGTGTACACTTACTTAACCGGGTATAAATAACTGAGCTGTTTGCAGTACAACGTAATAAATGCAAGAATGTGACACTGTTATGAGTCATAAATCTATTATGCACGAGTCAAATAATTTGCCTATGGTCACATGCTCAACAAATTTTATGTTATTGTTATTTGGACCTGACTGGCACATGACCAGATACTATGCACATTTACGCTACTACACAATGGCCGCATGATTTCTGTTTTGACGGGGAGTCGAACACCTGGGTGACCAGATGGGGTTTGTTGTGAGAGAAATCTCACACGGTAAGCTATGAAGAGACAAACGATGTGGGAATGGTTTTCCTGGCTCATCAACGTAAGATTTATGAATGGAGAAATTGTTCGTTTACGTATAGTTATGGATGGTCAAAAAGCAATGATTTTCGAGGTGGAGAATGGCTCGAATGGCTGTGAATGAAATGATTTTTCGTGGATGCAAAAATTTTAAAATTTTAAACAGTGAAAGAGAGAGCTATACCCCAGCGGAGTGAAATTGCTGGATGGGCTATAGTTCATGGCCCGGATTTAATGTGTAGCCTAGCTAAACTACTATTGTCCAGAGCACATGTAGGAAATAAGCGCACTGTTTCCTTTCTTTATCACTTGGATTCGCACTTCACTGTCTAGCTAATCCTTAGCAGTTAAGACTTGCAGGCTATCGTGCGGTAGCAACAAAGATTGTGGGTTGGAAAATACGCTCTCTATTCATTATAAAAATCTTGTTAGCATGAACGTGGTCTATTGTTCGTTAACACTGTTCACAGTCACGATTTTGTTCGCTCCTACAAGAAGCTAAAAATAATAACACTATACTTACGCTGTGGAAACTTGTTTGCTTGTGCTTATTTGAGATTTATGTTGCCAAATTTGTTTCTGGTCTGGCATCCAGCCTTAGCAAAGCTACTGGCTGATAGGTGGAAATTGCAAGGGTTTCTAGTCGCACTTATGCAGACTGCAAATCTGAGAAGTGGTCGCCACTTTCAAGTTTTTAACCTGGCCTACTTACTTTATTCCTGACTCAGGGATCCACTTCTGGAGCCTAACTGATAGACAGGTGACTTATCATAACAATTATAGGTTCTGACTGCAATTGCTAGGTCAGATAGAAACTTACAAAGAAAAGAGTTGGGCTGAAGGCCTTACTTCAACAAGAAATGTTGCAGATAAACACTTGGATTTACTTTAACTTCCAATATATTTACATTGAAACACTTAAATCAGAAGAATGGGAAAGTGATAGGCAGGTAAAACAAAGTTCTGCCGAGTGATCAAATATTAAATCAGAAGAATGGGAAAGTAATAGGCAGGTAAAACAAAGTTCTGCCGAGTGATCAAATATTACAGCAGTTTAGAGATACTGAAGATCTAGGGGGGATCAAAGGGACACCATACTGTAGTTTGCAGTGGCTATGCTACAGCAAGGAGCACAAGACAAGCGGTTGTTCCACAGCTAACAACATTATCTTCAATTGAAAATGCATGCAGTTACACAGGGAAAAGTAGCAATGTCGGGCGAATCGAGGGGCGCGCAGAGGGTGCCAAGATAACTCGATTCTTGTGTGAGATTCTTCCATTACACATTATACTAAGTAAGTCAGGTCTTTATGAGAAATTGCACATAAAAATGAAATTGGAATTCAATGAAGATCAAAAGATATGGGACTGTTGAAAGAACCTCAAATCAGGATGTTACCTTAGACAAAGCGACGGAGGGGCCTCGCCGAATTTCACCAGGTATGGAGGGAAGATTTTATGGGACTGCACTGATAAGTA
This sequence comes from Macrobrachium rosenbergii, assembly GCF_040412425.1. Taxonomy (NCBI): domain Eukaryota; kingdom Metazoa; phylum Arthropoda; class Malacostraca; order Decapoda; family Palaemonidae; genus Macrobrachium; species Macrobrachium rosenbergii. Next base: position 8,588,822 of record NC_089744.1, read on the forward strand.
ACTGGGGAGGCCAAAGGTGGCCACATGGGATAAGCTCAAGAAGGAGCAGTCAAAGGAGCAAGTGTGAAGAGTCTGCTACCAAGAGGTGTTCTGAGGCGATGCCGTTGGTACCTCGCCTCTTATGACCTCGTTGGGTTATTTTTTCTTTCCTCTCAGATGGCGCTTGAATTGCTGGCATCTGCCTTCAGGGGGGCAAGATGGCAGTCAAGTCACATAGGCTGCGACCTTCTGTTTTCTATGTCAAGGCCTTGTGTGGACCTTCCAATCCAGATAACCCTGGCAACCACATGTTTGCTGGTTGTTATGCGGGCTCAACTTTCTCCCAGTCTTCATCCCAAAGCCGGTGCATCCAGGAGGCCGGATTTTCATCTCCATTTGCCTTCACCTGAAAGAGGTTTTTCACAGCAATCACTAGGTCTAGGAAAGATTAAGAGATTTACCAAAGGGGAAAGCATGGAGAGAATTAAGAGGGTGGTGGTTTTCTCATGCCCTTCCTTCATTAGTTATTAGCGTGGCAAAAGATTGTTGTACTTGTTTATGAACAATAATATATTTTACGTTATTGCAACTTGGAGGTTGAGCTGGCTTACTAAGAGGTCTCCCTCATTAAAAAAAAAAAATTATACATATTTATATATACATATTATATATATATATATAGTGTGTGTGTGTATGTATATATGTATGTATGTATGTATAAGTTACAGTTAGCGGTGGCAGAAATAAGGGACTCACCTGTTTTATAATGCGCAACAGCCTTCCACCACTACCGAACACCGAACATCAAGAGATGAAAGACAGAAACATGCTCAATGGGGAAAACAGGATCAAATCCTAGGGCCTTTAATTAATACATACATTTACAGTTACAATTAAATCAATGAAGTTGATAGATTAATGGCACAGTATATCAGTAATTAAATTCCACAAATAACTGTAGGATTCTTCATGTAGAACAGGGCTCTTGATTTGGAAACAGAAGAATATGCAGCATGCAAGGCACTGAACTCTCTTTGCAGTTGAGAGGAACATTGTACGGTCGCTTGAATGTCAATTATGCACAGCCTAACGAATTACTTTTCTATAAGGCTGAAGGCTTAAGGAGGGATTTTAATTAATGATTAATTGCTTAAGGAATGTAAACACAAAGGCATAAATCACTAAAATTGCCAGATGGAAAATATAAGACAAGGAACTTTAGTCAAAGAATCGAGAGAATTGCTGTACAGGAAAAATAGGCTCCCGGAACCCCTCTTCAGACACGTACTTGCTTGACGTTTAGTGTGCTCTTATAGCATGAGCACGGTTGATTTCCAGTCATAGTGGGAATCTTCTGCAGTATGCATGGAGTAATGCGTCTGAGTATGCTGGGGGTCAGCTGCACCAGAATGGGAAGAGCATATCTCTACCCTTGATGAGTTCTATCCTCGTTGGATCCTTAGTAACGTCTGACCCATCTCTCGTCTCCTCGGTCTGACCTCATCCAGCCATGGTAAACTGGTTTGGGCCAGTGTTTTCCAGTTTGTGGCAGTACACATCTGAATGGAGTGGGCCAGTCAGGAAAACAGGTCGAAAAACAGGAAGTAGTCACAAATGTAGGAATTTTTATGGGATCGTCTGGGAGGGGGCAGACAATAGACACAAAAGGCAGTGAAATTTCCTGTCTAGCTGAGAGGGGCAAGACTACCCTCTCACTCCAACTTTTAAAGAGACCCAGTAAAAGGGGCTTTTTTTTTCATTTAATATCAAGATGAGGCAGCACAAATAAACGTTACAATATATATACACACATATATATACATACATATATACAGGCAGTCCCCAGTTTACGATGGGTCCAGCTTACGACATTCCAGGGTTACGACGCTTTTCAAATATATTCATCAGAAATTATTTCCCGGTTTACAACGCCATGTTTCGTTATGTTCAACGGAAGATGGCTCCAAAACGGCAGTCTTTTTTTTGATGAAAACTCAATAAAAATGCAGTTTACAATCAACGGAAGAAATATTATTCCAAAACGGCAGAATAATCATAATTTGGAGGCTTTTTTTGATGAAAAACTCAATAAAAATGCAGTTTACATCATTTTCAATACACCCAAAGCATTAAAAGTAAGGTTTTCTTAGGATTTTTGACGATTTTCGACAATTTTTCGGTTTCGAAAATGTCAAAATCATAAGAAAAATTTTTAATGCTCTGGGTGCATTGAAAAAACGATGTAAAAAAACGGAACCCTGTCTTAAACTATGGGACTGCCTGTTCCATATATATATATATATATATATATATATATATATATATATATATATATATATAATCAGAATATTTTATGAATAACTGCTTTCTGCAAACTTTATTTTTAAACAATATTGGAATTTTTCTTGACAAACAATTCACTGCTTTCTCAAAGTGTCATCACAAAACCTGACAAACAACAGTACCTAAACCTCCAACAGTACCTAAATTAAACTTTTATGAAACTTTTTATGTCAAATTTCCCTTTTTACTTGATGACTCTTTTAGAAACAGTTTGTGCAAATTATCCACAATCATTATGATGTGATTAATTTAAAATTAATTCCCAAAAATCCTTTAACAACTGGTTAATTTTTTAACTAGAAGGATCAATTAAGCCCTTTTTTATCCTCAAAAGTGGTGTATAAGTATACTTGCCCCAAGTTTAGCTGTGGGACATATGTCGGATCCATGAGGAGGTTACTGAGGGTCAGAATTGACTCCCATCGGGGAATAAGCTTTCACACTGGTTGTAGGCTCTCCAATCCAGAACATTCTAACATCAGAGCTCATTCCAAAATTTGTAAAACTCATATTGAAAGAAATGGTTTCAGCATAATAGGCCAAACAGCAAATCCTCACAAATTGCCTATACTCGAGTCACTGTTTATCAAACAACTAGTCTCCCAGTTAAATACCCAAACCTCCTCTACTCAGCTCTACCTGAGTTAATTCTCTCTATAAGCAGTCTGTCTTTTGCTCTCTCCACCTAAGGTTGGTTAGCGGTCTTTGGTTCTGTTGTGTTTTTTAGCAGTATTGTATTTGGTGAATTTCATTTTTCTTATGATTTTTAAAGCTTTTACAGTAACCTTTTGAGTAATTTATTCATTATTCAACAGATCCCTAATGATGTAATAAAAAAATTATTATGAAACATTGGAAATAAAGTAATATGTTGGAGCTAACTGGTTTCCCTGGCCCACCCTCACACTGGTTACGTGTCTTGCTGGTCCTCACCTATATTGCTTTTGATATTATATATATATATATATATATATATATATATATATATATATATATATATATATATATATATATATATATATATATATATATATATATATATATACAGTAAACCCCGTAAATTCGCGGTCTCATGATTCACGGACTCACCTATTCGAGGATTTCTCTGTGGGACATATATCCACATTATTTCGGAAAAATTCGCCCATTAGCGGTATTTTCCACTGTCTGCCTGGGGTTTATGCATCCTATATATATATATATATATAAATACAAGGGGTTTACTGTATGTGTATATATATATATATATATATATATATATATATATATATATATATATATATATATATATATATATATATATATATATATATATATATATATATATATATATTTCTAACTCACCACAGGACCGAACCGATCTTTTGGTGAGAGTCCAGGGCATTAACAATTAGCAATTTGGACACAAAGGTCATAAAAGGAGTTGGAACCTACTGTAAGTACTTACATGCCTAAGGTTTTTCAGGGGAAAAACCTTAGGTACATAAATACTTAGGATCAAACTCTTTTTATGACCTTTGTGCCTGAATTGCTAATGCCCTGGACTCTCACTTGAAAGACCTGGGTTCGGTCCCATGTGGTGAGTTAGAAATTATTTCTGTACATGTTCTCATGTGTTCATTTCCATATACAGTGTATATATATATATATATATATATATATATATATATATATATATATATATATTTTACGTTTTTCCGTGGTTTTAGTTTGAAATATGCTCTGTGAGACAGGTAGCAACAGTTTAAGTTAATTTAGCCTTGTGATTCTGACTTCGTGGAGTGCGGGAAAACGTAAAAAAAGAGGAAAACAAAGGAGAATTTCATATGAGCATAGGGCTCTGGTTACTGAGGGAAATATTACGTAAAACACGTGGGCACATTTAAAGTAGTGTATTTACATAAATGACATTAGTACTGGGGAAAGAGGAACTCAGTAGGTTGAATGAAACTGGGGAATTCCAGCCACAGTCCGAGAAGCTTCCACGAAATAGCATCCCTCTGAAATGAGAGATATGCACATTATACGCCAGTAAGGAAAATAGACAAAAGAATAATGAATTCGAAGCTGCACTGAGGGTGCCAAAGGAGTAAAAGAATTAATACTGCCGATGCAAGAGGCGCACGGACATTAGACAAGGGAGATTTCTGGCTTTCTCTTTAAGAAAATATTACGAGACAAAAGCGTGACTGAAATGGGGCTCTTCCAGGGCACTTTACCTTAGCAGATTTTCCGAGGGCGCGTAGAAGGCGGTGCGTGGATGACTTGCGATTTCCGAGGGCGAGTTTCTTCCACGTGGTGAGATGCAAGGGCTTCCGTAAAGGGGCAAGGCGATGGGGACTCCTCGAAACTCCAAGCAATGGCGTGTGGGCTCGAGGAATACGGTCGAAGGACACGAGGAGAAGTATACTTTTGAAAGGGCCACGTGGTTAGGATGCAAGGGCATCGATGGGGCCAGGTGTTGGGGACGTCTTCACAAGTTCACTCCATATCTTCCAGCCCGCGTGTGTCTGAGACCTCGTGGGCTTTTTCCTTTATCCCCTCCTATGGGGCAGGGGCGTCCATCACAGATGCTTTGACTCATTGCACCTGCTGCCGCAGGGGAGGTTTTGGCCTGTAGGAGAAACGCCAAGCCAGATTACTTTTGCCTCGAAGGAAAGATCTTTATCAAAAATGGGAGCGCCTTTAATCTTTTAAACCTTGTTTTTAAGTCGATAGACAGATGGTCTATCGATCGGCCGGCTGGCAGTAAATGAACAACCAACAACAACAAAGGAGGGGGGGGGAGGTAATTTGCTAGCGAATTCTTGCTAATCATAATACCTCCCCATACAAGATGATGTACATACCTCCTTGGTGTGTACATCGATATTCAGAATGAGCGGCAAATGCTTTACGTTACTCTACATTCTGCCTTGCAATGAACTTTACTCCTAAGGGTTTTATGAAGCTTGGTTACTTTTAATAACACATTGGGACAATTTTCGTTAACAGAACGCAAAGTGATTTAAACACTTGCAAAAGAATAATTACTTTAGATTTGGTTACCCACTGGTAACTTTATAAAGTGACTCGAACAATTGTGAATTAATTAAGATTATAGGACCACATATATGAGGCTATGGCCAACAAATGAAAAGAAATGGTTATTGTTCAAGAATTAAAATACACGGTTACTTAATTTTAGATAAAATGCATGCGGTTAGTACAATCTGCCTTGAAGAGGCTGTGTAAATGAAAAACAGCGTTTATTTTTGTAAATGACATCCCCTTTTACGCGATACTGTAATGACTATACATATTCGCATTGATAACTTATCTTCGTTTTAATGTGCTTTGCCCAGCTATCGTTCAACGCGAGGTGAGGACGACCCACACGGGAATTTGAGTGTATGCGGGCGAGAGTATTCGCGAGGTTTTAATTCGCTAACCTTAAACTACGCTAATTTTATCGTCTACTGCCTACTCAATGTTATGACGGGCGAGCAGACAAAAGATGTGGGGTAGGACAAACAGCGATCTTGGAAGGAATGGAAGGGGGAAAAGGGATAATAATAACAAAAGGAAAATTACCAAGACATTACGAATGAAACTTGACCGCATATGAAAGGCGGGACACGTCCCTCAGAGCTTACAAAAGGGGCATTTAAATCACAAGGGCAAGAGTTTATGACTCGCGATTCATTAAAATAAAGATAACTAAAGGACTAAAAGAAAGTAAATGATATTGGCAGAAGAGCTAAGGGAAAAAGAGTGAGGGTTTTACTGTGTTAGGCGGGAATTTATCGTCCTTTGCCTATAAGTTACCCCGGACTATCACTTCAGTCCCAGGGCGAGGAAAGTGCACCGAAGGGCGCGACTCCTTCAGGAGGGACTGACACGCACGCCCGGTGCCAAGGTATGGGCGCAAGGCGTGCCACTTCTCACTCTGTTATTCTTAATGACTGGTACATTGTGTGGGAATGGTATCCCGTATTTAATTGCCTCTTGTGGGGATAATTTAAGGGAAGATTAATAGAAGGTGATAAGAGATAGAAGTTCCTGAGAACGGAGGAAGATAGAGGAGGTCTGACGTCCCCTTCTGGATTAGGGGTGCCAAGACCTTCGAAAAATGAAATGGCGGCACAGGTGCCATGGGAGCTCTAGAGCTCTTTGTAAATTACCTGGAATGTCCCATGCCCGTGGTAATTTCGCCTCGAGTCTTTCTTAATGGGACAGTCGTCCTCGGCCGGGAAGCGGAGGGCCCGCGACCGGGAGGCGGCACGGAGTACCACCTGGGCCTGCTGATGCGACAGCTGACGCAGGAGTGTTCCGTCGCGGGTTCTACCATGATCCGTCGCGGCTCTTGTAGTTCATCGGCCAAGTGAGATATGGCAGAATCCTGACTTGCAATTGCGTCGGCGACGGGCTGAGGCAGAGAGGAGGCGGTCGGGGTGGCGTGGCGGCTGCGCAGGTAGCGATGACCAGCTCAGGCACGGGTTGCGAGGCCGCACCTGCAGGTGAGCTTCGCGGTGGTCGGGAGGAACCGTCTCTCTGACCCGGCGCTGGTAGCGGTGCCAGGCCGGGGAAGAGAGGGGTCCTGAGTTGGATCCCGTGAATGGAGATCGGCGTAGCGCTCTGGCGCTGGCACTAGGGCAGAGTCAGGCGCTATCAGAGGTTTCTTGGGCTCGTCGGTCAGGACGGACGAAGCTTGGCCCGCTCGGGGCATGCAAGTGGCACCGGCAGGGTGGCATCTCCTGAAGGGAGATCTGATTGGGGCCCTGGCACTGGCACTGAGGCAGGGCCGGGCACTGGAAGTGGATCGGGAACCGATCGAGGGGGCCACTGTACATCGTACTCAGGTGGCACTGGTGGGGACTGCACGTCCTTCTGGTACCCAGGGGCGCCAGTCTTGGCTGAGGAGAAGCGGGGAGGATTACTCGCGCCCGCGGAATGATTCGGGGAATGGGGACCCCTAGATTGTCGTGATTTCGGTGGGGACTGAAAGTCCTGTCCCAGGATGACGTCATAGCCTCCGGGGAGATGGCTTGCTACTGCAAGATTGCAAATTTTGGATTGGTGAGGTCTTGTGACTCTCAACTGGACCGTAGGGAGTATCATTTTAAATTGATTTATTCCCTCGATCGTGACGAGTTTTCGTCTATTGACGATAGCTCCGTAGGGAACTCTGTCCCGCCGGATGAGGGAGATTTGTGCGCCGAGTCCTCGAAAGCAGTGACTCGGCGCGCGGGCTCGCTACCTCGTGGAGGGCCACGTATACAGGCCCTTCGGGCGGAGGGCCTAATGACTGGGGATCTGTGACGGCCAAGGCGACGGTGGGAGTAGTTGATTTATTATTGCGTGGGCATTTTGCCCATGCGGGAGAATGGCCATAGACCTTGCACGCCGTGCAAAAGGTCTGGCTAAAGTCTTTCGCGCTGCCCCTGTGGAGGGCGAGGCGAGTTATTTGTCGGTTTTCGGGAGAGAGAGCCGGTTTCTTGTTCCGGCACTGTTCGGAGGAATGCCCGTTTTCTTGCAATAATGGCAAGTTAGGGGTTTGCCCAGTTCCCATTTTGTGGGAATTTGAACCTCCCGAAGGGACGGGGGATTTATCTTCCGCCCCATGGATCCTTCTTGAGGTGGTGAGTTTCCCACATGTCTGCTATTCGGCAACACTCGGTGAGTGTTGCTGGGGCTTTTTCCACTATATGAGTGGCGAGGGCAGGAGGCGTAGCGCAGGAAATGCTCGAATTTAAACCGCTCGAGTACCTCGGCGGTGTTAGTGGCTCCTTCGAATCGAGCCATTTGTCAACGCCCGCTCGAATGGTACGCCCAATCGGACCAAGTCTGGCCTGCTTCTCTGGGCTGCTCTCTCCAACGTCTCCTCCACCGCTCGGGGGTAATCTCGTACGCCCTTCGTAACTGCTTGGCGTCACGGCTTCCCAGTTTCCCCCGATCGTCTGCGGGAAGGGCGTGGTAGGCAACGAGGCCTTTCCGCCCAGGAATTTAGTGAGAACAAGGAGAGTTCCTTGGGGAGAGATCGCAGCACTCCAGGACTCGTTCGGCCCTTTCAAGCCATACTTCAGGCTCGGACTCCGTCCATTTTGGCATGAACGAGTGAGCTTGGCTGAGGGCACTCATCCCCGCGGCAGGGGGGGGGTGGCGTGCTGTCGTTCTAGCACCTGGAGCTCATGGGGCGTTTCTCTCTCTCTCCTCACGTTCTCTCTCCCTCTCTGCACGTTCTTTTTCTCTCCGTTGTTCTTGCCGACGTTCTTTTCTTCTCCTGCTCTTCCCTGAACCCTCTCTCTCTGCTCACGTTCTTTATCCTTCTCCTGCTCTTGGGCCTTTCGTCTCTCTCTCTCTCTCCGCCTTGGCATCGTCCACTCGTTCTTGAACCCATGCTCTCAGATCTTGCCCCGATAGTCCCATGTCCTTCCCAGCGGACATGTAGAATTTGAAATCCTCGTTTTGTTGGGCTCTGGTATTAGCCATCTTGAAATAATGGGGATATGATATGTCTGAGAAGACTCAGGTTGTCTGAAAAGACTCAATTGCAGGAATCTGAAACACTCAATTGTTCAGACTGCAGGAGAATGGATCTGTCCGAATAAGACAGTTGATTAGTAAGTCTGAGGAGACCTTTTGTTAAAATTGGATGTGTCTTGGAAAGACGTGGTTGTTCTTAGCGAACAAAGTCTAATATGCGTCTCGGAAGGCGAGTTGGATTTTGTCACGCTCGGACTTGGCCGGCTGTAGCGTGAAGTTAAGGAGTTGTTCTAACGAACTAGAATGATCAGTCCCGTAAGGGCTTAGATGTGTGTGAACTACACTATATAATGTCTCAAAGGACTTGATTTTGGGTTCCCAGTCTCTGAGGAATGAGAAATTCTCGCCACGTGCGACGTAGAATTTTAGGAGTCTCTGAGGACTGGAATTTGGAGAAATTCTCGCCACGTCTGAGGACGGCGACGTAGAATTTTAGGAGTCTCTAGGAGGACTGGAATTTGTAGAAATTCTCTGCCACGAAATTCTCGCCACGTCTGACGTAGAATTTTAGGAGTCTCTGAGGACTGGAATTTGGAGGAATTCTCGCCACGTCGACGTAGAATTTTAGGAGTCACTTAGGACTTGGAATTACGATTCGTCCCTTAGGACTTAGAAATTACTAACGGGAAACCCAAAGAAAAATGTATGCTGGGAAATGAATGGGAAAAAAAAAATGCTACACACGGGCATGGGCGGGGTGGGGGTGCAGGTCGTTTGGCCAACACGGAGGTATTTTTAGATTCTGGGTGAATGAACCCGTATATTTATATACCGTCTGGGATTCGGGAATTTCCCAGTCGTCTGAGAGGATAACAGTACAACGGCCTACTAATTTTCCCTATAAGCGGAGTTTAAATTTCGCTTTCCTAACACCTAACTCGAATTCTAACTACACTGAGAGAATTTTCAGCAATGCAAGCTGACCGTCGTGTCCCACGTGGGAATTTATTCGCGCCTAAATAACAGTTCGCTCATTCGAAATGCGAAGTAAAAGTTATCACAGAGGAATTTCTTTCGCACTATTCCTCGAAGCAAGGATATGGCAAAGATTTTAACACAGAGGAATTTTAAGCACTATTCCTCGAAGCAAAGCAAGGATGGTTAGCACTGGTTATTTCCTAACTACCTGTCCTGAAAGGCATGCATTAACGAATCTAATACGGCGGTTCTTTTCTCTCAGTGATTACATGCGTCCCTATTTCTAATTCCTAGGAACAGTCACGATTGTAAAAAGGTTTTGCTAAGATTAACACATTACTTACGTGGAATTTTCTGGATCTGTGTGCTGGTTTTACACAAAAGGTTCGTAATTGTCTCGTACCCAGCTTAGCTTTGCTAATAGCTGATCTGGCAAGTTGCAAATGCAATAAAGCAACACTAGGAACTGCAACTGCAAAACGAGATCTATGGCCAGGTCGCCATTTTTACGTTTTTCCGTGGTTTTAGTTTGAAATATGCTCTGTGAGACAGGTAGCAACAGTTTAAGTTAATTTAGCCTTGTGATTCTGACTTCGTGGGTACGGGAAAACGTAAAAAGAGGAAAACAAAGGAGAATTTCATATGAGCATAGGGCTCTGGTTACTGAGGGAAATATTACGTAAAACACGTGGGCACATTTAAAGTAGTGTATTTACATAAATGACATTAGTACGGGGGAAGAGGAACTCAGTAGGTTGAATGAAACTGGGAATTCCAGCCACAGTCCGAGAAGCTTCCACGAAATAGCATCCCTCTGAAATGAGAGATATGCACATTATACGCCAGTAAGGAAAATAGACAAAAGAATAATGAATTGAAGCTGCACTGAGGGTGCCAAAGGAGTAATAAAAGAATTAATACTGCCGATGCAAGAGGCGCACGGACATTAGACAAGGGAGATTTCTGGCGTTCTCTTTAAGAAAATATTACGAGACAAAACGTGACTGAAATGGGGCTCTTCCAGGGCACTTTACCTTAGCAGATTTTCCGAGGGCGCGTAGAAGGCGGTGCGTGGATGACTTGCGATTTCCGAGGGCGAGTTTCTTCCACGTGGTGAGATGCAAGGGCTTCCGTAAGGGGCAAGGCGATGGGGACTCCTCGAAACTCCAAGCAATGGCGTGTGGGCTCGAGGAATACGGTCGAAGGACACGAGGAGAAGTATACTTTTGAAAGGGCCACGTGGTTGGGATGCAAGGGCATCGATGGGGCCAGGTGTTGGGGCGTCTTCACAAGTTCACTCCATATCTTCCAGCCCGCGTGTGTCTGAGACCTCGTGGGCTTTTTTTCCTTTATCCCCTCCTATGGGGCAGGGGCGTCCATCACAGATGCTTTGACTCATTGCACCTGCTGCCCGCAGGGAGGTTTTGGCCTGTAGGAGAAACGCCCAAGCCAGATTACTTTTGCCTCGAAGGAAAGATCTTTATCAAAAATGGGAGCGCTTTAATCTTTTAAACCTTGTTTTTAAGTCGATAGACAGATGGTCTATCGATCGGCCGGCTGGCAGTAAATGAACAACCAACAACAACAAAGGAGGGGGAGGTAATTTGCTAGCGAATTCTTGCTAATCATAATAAATATATATATACACACACATACATACACACAGTCGACCCCCAGTATTCATGGGCTTAGGGACCACAACCACCCGCAAATACCGAAAGTCCACAATATATTATACCCTCCTTAGAAAACGTTTATACGTAACTGCCTATTTTAATAGTTCAAACACTAAATACACCTTAAACTACCATCCTAAAACACTATACATTTCAAAGTCATCTTACAACATTACCCTTAAAAATATATGCCTTTCAGCCATGTGTGAAAACTAATCAAGTTAACCCTAAGAGAGAGAGAACAAAAATACATATGTACATTAAAAATATTTAATACACTAGTGACAGTACTTACACATAGGTAAATAAAGATTAATGTACAAAACTAGGTTATAAGAGTATACAGTATCAGTAACCATTAAACTAAAATCAATCAGAGCACAATCGAGTTTTCTGTACAGCCGCTACAGCGTAAAATCAAGGCCATCTAAAATAGATCTATCTTTCAGTGGTCTCTGTAGAATGCTGTATGAGCTGCGGCCCATGAAACTTTAACCATGGCCCAGTGGTGGCCTGTAGTATATTGTTGCCAGCACGATTATGGCTAAACTTAACCTTAAATAAAATAAAAACTACTGAGGCTAGATGGCTGCAATTTGGTATGTTTGATGATTGGAGGGTGGATGTTCAACATACCAATTTGCAGCCCTCTAGCCTAAGTAGTTTTTAAGATCTGAGGGCAGACAGGAAAAAATGCAGATGGACAAAACCGGTGCAATAGTTTCCTTTTACAGAAAACTAAAAAGAGGGATAACTCCCTCACAAAGCATCAGAGCTACAAGCCAATCAGCAACCAGCAAATCTGGTAACCTGCTGTGTGATTGGCTACTTCCAACCCTTCCAGCCAATTGCATGTTGTGCTACAGGCCAATCAGCAATCAGGAAAAATGGTGCCCTGCTGTATGATTGGCTACTTCCAACCCTTACAGCCAATAGTGCATCACCATGAAGCCTGCGTCAAAGCAGATAAAAAAATTGTAACATACATATGTATACATGCTCTCATTCGAAGGCTTCATGAATTTCCTGGAGTATTAGTTTTTATATTTTCATGTTATGATACAGTAATCATATTTCATTAGAGAGAGATAGAGAGAGAGGGAGAGAAGGGGTGATCTGAGTTATGCTTACATCGGTTAAACAATTAAAAATGTCAGGATGATAATTTTTTTATACATATTACAATGATAAGAGATCAATATAATAATACAGCATACATTATATATACATATATATGTATATATTGTCACAATGTGTACCAAGTACCTGGTTATTATGCAACTAATCACAGAATTCAAAAATTTTACCTCACTTCAGCCAGACACCTGAACTCTCATAACAATAAAAATTTTCGACTGAGTACACAAAAGGTAACAGTGACCCCTTAGAAAGCTTATTAATCACATGAAAAATTAAACTAAGTTTATCAAAACAATTGTGAGGTATCAACAATTAAACAAGAAATATACTAGAGTAATAGAGCATCACTCCATTAAACAACTTTAACTGTTTCCCTGGTCTTAATTCACTTCAGCAAAACTAAAGGAACAAAACATGTTTATCACTTTGCCTTATGCACACAATTAATCCTATTCACTGGCGGTCAATAAATGAAACACTGTTTTTTAAAAACGCTAAATACAAACATTTATTTTTAAATTCAAAATTAGAATTCACAATCTGAAAAATTTACTATTACTTGAAAACAATGCAAAAATTTAATTAATTCTTGAGTTAAATTATTAAACAAAAGTAAATCACAAAATTTATATTTATCAAGAAATTAAATCAATGAAGTAAAATTTAGACTATCAAGAATTACTCAAGATTTGAAAAGAAAAACTTAATAACTGAAAATTAAATCAAGTATGCAATGTTAATCAGTAAGAAATATTTAAAATGCTAAGTAAATAAATGTTAAATCACCAATATATAAAATGTAGAAAAACAAGAGATTGCAAACACAAGAACACACAAAAATACACAAAAGATTTACCAATAATAATTTCACTTAGGCAAAAATTCTCTCAATATACCTTATTATACCATGGTAATAATAAGTAAAATTCACTTTACCTTACACAAGCTCGTGAAAACTTTCACAAAATCACTTGAAATGCAGCTGCTCGAGATTCACAAAACACACTTTTTGTTTGGCGCCATTACAGATTTTTCTTACATTTAGATCTCAAGCTAAGATTAATACCAGTGACCACACTAACACTTTACATTAATAAT